>NC_134353.1:212252994-212420494 GCF_048569485.1 Anomaloglossus baeobatrachus | reverse complement strand
TCCAAAAACATCAAAAACTCACATTGAGCATCGTGTGGGAACAGAGCCTTATGTTGAACATTTACCCTCTAAGGCCGGGGCCACACGGGGCACTAGTGCGATGCTCACATGACACTCGGTTCGCGCTGGCAGCCCAGCAGGAGTCGAGTGTTATGTTAGTATCCCTGCGTCTGAGGTCCGACTGTGCGAGCGGACCTCAGCTGGGGGGGGGCTGGCACTAAGGAGGGGGGGGCCGGCACGGAGGAGAGGAGGGAGCGATTTATCTCCCTCTTCCCTCACTGGTGTACCACGAGTGCAGTGCGATTTTTTTTTTTTTTTTTTCTCTCCCTCTCTTGCCCCATTCATTTGAATGGGTGCGAGAGAAAAGAGCCTCGCATTGCAATTGCAGAATGCTGCGATTGTTTTCTCGGCCAGATTAGGGCTGATTACTCGTGCGCTGACACACAGGCTAAAATTGGTCCGAGTGGAATACGATGTTTTATCGCACGCCACTCACTCCAATTTTCTCGCCGTGTGGCTTAGGCCTAAGGCTATATGCCCACGGGACTCTGTATCTGCGGATTTTTCTGCAGCTAAATCCGCAGCATTCCCCCGGAATCCGCACCTTTTCATAGGTGCGGATTTCGTTGCGGATTTTGCGTTTTTTTTTTTTTCATTCAATTGAATAGGCAAAATCCGCAGGTTAATCCGCAACAATAATTGACATGCTGCAGATTTTTCCGCACGGAAATCCGCATGATTTCCGCTGCGGAAAAATCCGCAGCGTGGGCACAGCATTTCCCAAATGCCATAGAAATGGCTGGGGAGTAGCTGTGCTGCAGATTTCTGGAAAATCTGCGGCTTTTCCGCGAGAAATCCGCGGCAAAATCCGCGCATTTTCCGCAGCGTGGGCACATAGCCTAAAAATGCTGAAAACTTAGTGTCAGGTTAATGCCATTTGTAGATTTATTTCGAGTTGTATTTGAAAAAGTAATGTGACAATATACCGCATATATAACTTTATAGGTTCTGCATGGTTTCCAGAATTAGAAAGGACTATGTTATGATTTAGGAAGTAATGATACACCATTCCTTTCCAGTTGGATTTGGTACATATTTCACCTGTGATGTTTAGAGGAGTTTATACACTACTTCTCCTCCTTCATTGTAGATGTAAATGTCTCCTTATCTCCTACAGTTCCTTATTGTAGAAGATTGAAAACATCTGTTTGTAAGATCTGTATGATAACTATGCAGTAGATTTCGAAATGGTGTGAGCGCTTGTGTATTTGGTATATGCACATCGTGTGCCAAACGGGTCACGTGTATGGCTGCTTTCCAGAGAAATGTCCAGACACCTGCTTAGAGGCTCGTCAAGAATACACTGATAGTTGCTGTTAAAATCCCTTTTTAATAAGATCTAGCTGCTTCTTTGTTGACGTTATCATTATCATTTTGTTTTATATTTTCATCAAGTTCTGTACTAAGCGTAAAGATAATAAAACAGTGAAGTGATACCATGATGAGAAAGCAAAACCTTTTGTACCTTGGTGTACTAGGAGTCCTTGAAGCTGAAAATGTCTTTTACTCTGACCACATCAGTGCTTTCCCCATAGTGTACAATGTGCCCAGCTAAACGTGGGTGATTGACAGCTCCTCGCTAGAACTTCTCTGACCGTAAGCATGTTTAGGTCCACTTGAGAGTAAAGAAATAGGGCGGATCTGACACATTGTACATATACAATCTGTTCACTACATTTTGGGGGGAATTCTATGAAGTTAACAGGATGTTTGGATATTGGATATTTTGAACATGTCAACTATCCATATGCTCATCCTTTATATCGGATCTCATTCCTTGAAGGGAACCTGTCAGCACAATTTCACCACCCAATCTATTTGTATGAGCATGTAGCTTTTTCAAAAGCAAGTCCACTAATACCTTTACCTACTCTACGGTTCAAAAGTTTGGGGTCCCCCAGACAATTTTGTCTTTTCCATGAAAAATCACTTTTTATTTATCAAATGAGTTGCATAATGAATAGAAAATATAGTCCAGACATTGACGAGGCTAGAAATAATGATTTTTACTTGAAATAATAATTTTCTCCTTCAAACTTTGCTTTCGTCACAGAATGCTCCTTTGCAGCAATTCCAGCTTTGCAGACCTTTGGCATTCTAGCTGTTAATTTGCTGAGGTAAGCTGGAAATATTTCACCCCATGATTCCCCCCCCCTTCCCACAAGTTGGATTGGCTTGATGGGCACTTTTTGCGTACCATACGTTCAAGCTGCTCCTACAACAGCTCAATAGGGTTGAGATCTGGTGACTGGGCTGGCTACTCCATTACAGATAGAATACCAGCTGCTGCTTCTTCCCAAAATTAGTTCATGTATAATTTGGAGGTGTGCTTTGGGTCATTGTCCTGTTGTAGGATGAAATTTTCTCCAATCACAGGGTATGGCATGTCGTTGCAAAATGGAGTGATAGCCTTCCTTATTCAAAATCACCTTTAGGCTATGTGCGCACTTTGCGTCGAGGTAGTTGCAGTTCAAAAAGCATCCTCTGGCAGAAAAGACAATGCTTTTGGCTTTAAAAATGCGTGTAAAACGCAAAGAAAGTATCCTATGCGCACCTTGCGGTTTTCATGAGTTTTTAATGCTTTTCCGGTGCTTTTAGAAACGCTGCAGTTTTGTATTAAATTGAATGGATGGGAAGCACAGCCAAAATGGCAAAAACAATTGACATGCTGCTTCTTTGAACGCTGAGTTTTTTCCCAAATTTATGCAAATTAAACGCAGCGTTTTGAACAGCAAAGGGCGCACAAGAAAGCTCAATGTCCCATTGACTTTGCTTTCCTCTGAAGAAAGTAGTACACACTGTTGTAGGAAATCTTCAGTTTCTTGGCAATTTCTCGCATGGAATATTCTTCATTTCTAAGAACAAGAATAGACGGTCGAGTTTCACATGAAAGTTCTCTCTTTCTGGCCATTTTGAGAGTTTAATGGAACCAACAAATGTAATGCTTCAGATTCTCAACTAGCTCAAAGGAAGGTCAGTTTTATAGCTTCTCTAATTAGCAAAACTGTTTTCAGCTGTGCTAACACACTTGCACAAGGGTTTTCAATGGATTTCTAACCATCCATTAGCCTTCTAACACAGCAAACACAATGTACCATTAGAACACTGGAGTGATGGTTGTTGAAATGGGCCTCTATACACGTATGTAGATATTGCATTAAAAACCAGACGTTTGAAGCTAGAATAGTTATTTACCACATTACCAAAGTATAGAGTGTATTTCTGTTTAATGTTTCATTGAAAAAACAATATTCTTTTCTTTCAAAAATAAAGAAATATCTAAGTGGCCCTAAACTTTTGAACTGTAGTGTAAATAATGTGTTCCTCTCTACCTGAGAAATCAGTGTTTTAATTGATATGCAAATAATTAAGCACAAGATCTGAAGCCTCTGTCACTCCAGCTCTATTCCCCGCCCAGCGCTGCAGCGTTTCACTTACAGCCTCTATGCTGTGTAAACTCAGGCAAAGGAGCGGTCTGTTAAGCAGGAGAAGGAAGCGCTGGGCAGAGAATAGAGCTGGAGTGATGCAGGTTTCAAGTCTAGAGCTTCATTTGAATATCCACTCACACTGAATTTTAAGTAGTGCTGGAACAGACTGGCCATCTTGAGATTTTACGGGATTTGTCTTTGAGAAAGCTGTCTGCATGTATAAATAGTTTGTGGGGGTGAAATCCAGGGCTGGTGAATGTTGTATATTGAGAAACAGCAATGTTATCTTCTGCCACATCTTTTCAGATTACACCTTTATTACCTATACTACTTGTCAGACTTTGCTCAGGTAGGGGAATTGCTCTGAATGTTGCAACAAGTTAACCGAAGTAAACAAGTAAGGTAATAGGACAAGTTTCCTTTATTGCAGGGTTAGATAACTTCTAGACCAGATAACGCTGCTATGCTCTCCATTGATTAATAGTATATTCTGCTGTAGGTAGGTTTTAATATTTCTGGAGTTAGAATAATCCGTTTGTATTGATAACGCCATTGTTTTTCTGTATTTCTTATAACCAGGACATGGCGATTTAAGTAAAGAGCGAGAGTAGCAAATAGAAACCATTTTGTTCAAGGGGTTTTCCATTAGCGGTTGTCATTGGCTATTTGCTATCTTATCCATGTATTTTGACATTGTCAGGTTCGTATTGGGTTGCTTGGATATGGGTTGATTCTCCACATACATCCTTTTGTGGAGACCAAGTTGGTCTGCGTGTATTTAAATGTTTTTATACCTGTCTATTCACTTTGAATATAATAAAGTATTTAAATTGCTTATTATTCAGGCTGTCTGTGATATTACAGGCGTAATACTAGTGCCTATTCCACACCCTCTCCCCTTCTTGTCTTAAAGTGCACCAATCACCAGGATTTTCCTATATAACCTAAAGCCAATGCTATACTGGCACTATCAGGCTGATTCTGTACATACCTGTAGTTGTCAGCTATGATGTATAGGTTTTGAAACACAAGCTAGTAAAGTTTGGAAAATGAGTAGCTTTTTGAATGACAGCAGCTGCCGATCAGCTGATAGCTGGGGTGGGTATTCATAGTGCTTCCTGCCCCCCTGCCTGTCCATCCTCCCCCTGTTATTTATGCTAATTCTATTATAAAATCATTTTACTTACTAGAAGGACCTTTGTTGATGTCATACCCATGTGACCAGAAGGGGTGGGGCCTCAGCCAACAGAAAAATGTTGCTTCCTGGTATCAACTATGTTGGCTGAGACCACGCCCCTTTTTGTATCATGGGTATGACATCAGCACAGGTCCTTCTAGTCAGTAAAATGATTCGGGAACGTAGTAGAAGAAACGGGTAATTCATTCAGCCGCACTATTACCACATCAGAAACGTATTAATGATGATTTATGTCCTTATTCTTTCAGGCACAGGTCAACGTGTTTCAAGAGTCTCAGCTCCATCAGGACAACAGGCGAAAAAGCCCCATAAAATCTATATAAAAAATTGTGTGTATGTATGTATGTATATATATATATATAATTTTTTTTTTTTTCTTTTTTGCCTGTTGTCCTGAGGAAGGGAGCAGAGACACTTGAAATGCGTTGACCTGTGCAGCATCAAAGATTAGAGACATTCATTAATACGTTCCTGATGTGGTGATAGCGCTGCTGAATTACCCGTTTCTTCTACTACATGCCACATATTACACCCGTGGGCTGCAGCTGTTCACCTGGACTTATCTTTGCTGTTATAGGGGTTGTGACTGGCACAACTTCTATAGGTGAGTCGATCACTCTTATTTCTCGTCCCTTTATTTTGGTAAGACCCTATTGCGCTTCTCCTTCCACAGTTTTACAGTAAAATGATTCTATAATAGATTTAGCATAAATAACGGGGAGGATGGATAGGCAGGGGCTGGGAATCACTATGATACCCCAACCCAGATATCAGCTGATTGGCAGCTGCTGCCACACAAAAAGCTGCTCATTTTACAAACTTTACTTGCTTGTGTTTCAAAAACTATACATGCTAGCTGACAACTACAGGTATGTATAGAATCAGCATGATAACACCAGTATAGCACTGGCTTTAGGTTCTATACAAAAATCCTTGTGATGGGTGTGCTTTAACCTTATTAAAGGTCTTATCTACTTTCTTTAACTTAATATATATGTGGTAGACATGATAGTGGCGATTGGTGAGATGCATATTACAGGTTCCCCTCCTTCCTTACAGACTGAGTGCACACTTGAGGTCACAATTCAGTACATCTCTGAGAGCCTCGTTCTGACTCTTACAGACTTGCAACTTAAAATATCACTGGTCTCGGCAACCTATCGTGCTGTTTATACAGGATTCACACTGCCGAGGCTATGGCGGGCTCTCGAACATCTATTGTAGATTGCTTGCTGATCATTGTTTGCTTTGGTTTGCCTGTGTAAACAGGAAGTCAACTGTCCGCCAATCAGTAAAAGTTTGTCGGTTGTATTTTGCTGCCAGTCGGTTTGCACATACAGATATTTCATTGTGATTATAGTAGAACGACATTGCGATTTAAACTACAAGTTGCCATATAGCCCCTAAGGCTGCTTTCACACATCCGTTTTTTCCTGTGCGGCACAATCCGGCGCTTTGCAGAAAGAACGCAACCGTTTTTTTGGCCGCCGGTTGCGGGTTTTTTTTGCATAGACTTACATTAGTGCCGTATTGTGCCGCATGGGCTTTCTTCCTGTCCGTTTTTTGCCGCATGCGGCAGATTTAGCCGATGCGGCGGCCGGATGGAACGTTGCCTGGCATGTTTTTTTTGTCCGGCAAAAAAAAAAAGCATCGGATGCGGAGCGATTTGCAATGCATGCCTATGGACGCCGCATACGGCGTCCTGCGGCAAACACCGCATCCGGCCGCCGTATGCGTTTTTTTTTTCCACTGCGCATGCTCAGTAGCGTGCCGCAAGCGGCAAAAACCGGATGGGCCGCATGTAAAAAACTTATGCAAAGGATGTGGTTTTGTCGCCGCATCCGTTGCATAGGTTTTAGAGTCGGATTGGCCGGCTCTGCTAGAACCTGAGGTGTGAAAGCAGCCTAACTTACAAGGGGTACTCCCATCTCACACATTTGGAAGCATTTTATTTTTAGAGCACCCAAGGTAATGAGCGACCAGCTTTACACTGATGGTGGCACGCATCGGCACTCTTATTGAGATGGATGTGACCAGTTGTGGAATATGCGTGTCAATGTGTGAGGTAGTAAGGGAGCAGTGGATTCCAACATGCGTGTAACCTGATCAATATCACGCAAACGAAGACTTCAATGAGACTTATAAGATGTGATCATGCTGAAGTTACTTTAGTAACACAATCCTTACATATCAAAAGAATTGATGTTCGAGGCTACATCCCAGTTTGAGTAATGGTGTTTCACGTACTATTGATGGATTACGGAATATATCTCCAGATATTCTGACTTGTGTACATATTCCATTTCATATTTTCCATCATACATCTTAAGAATTTTATTTTTGAAGCTTGTCCCTTATGTGAACTCAGAACTGGAATGCTTGAAAATTGCTGATGGAGCCAGAACCAAGACATCCACAGAAACCATTAGACACAATGTCTACAGTCATGGTTGGATGTTCAGTGAGGTTTCCTCTTCTGTCTTGTATCATGAGGTTTGCAGAAAGTAGAAGGAAGCTATGAGGAGGTTTTGAGTGCAGTTGTGTTTTTTTTTTTTCTTGTCTCAGCTGCTTCGGTTCCTGCCTCAGCCATTACTATGTACCGTGATTTGTAACTGCCCTGTAAAGCACCTGATACATGTGTTGCGTATATAGTATTATAGCAGATACTAATATACCTGCTAAACGATCCCGCTATCATGATCAGACATTATCATATTCTGGAGCATATTCTAAAGATCCTCGTGATTAAATGCTCTGCCTCGGATACTGCCTTGTAAGATATTTTAGTGGCTTATGCATTTTTATCATTCCCATTAGATTAAAAGTTTGCTTTCTTGTCAATGACAACCAGTTCTTTGTTGCTAGTGTGTAATGACAATAATCCACGCTAGTCTTCAAAGAACCATAGAAGGGTAAAGTGAAGCGGTCATCAATTTTAGGTGGCCCCCAAAACGTCATAACTTTATCATTAGGACTAGGGAGACTTTTTGTGTCATATTTATTGTCCCAAATTGAGTTATGAATTATACAGATCCAAGACTTGGGGCCCTGGATCACTGCCTGAAACCAACCCCCCACTATCAGCTGTGAACAGGTAATTGAGCCAGATTATATGATGGAGAGCAGACATGGAGGGTGTATACAGAGTAATTACCAACGATTTTATACTCAAAGTCTTAATTCAATGTAAGTGCATACCAATTCCAAAAGACATGAACACTTAACACTAGAAGTCCCAGAGAGGAGTCATTTGACATTTCTACCATTGGAACCCTATGGAGCTCAACATTTCTGGGTCTTCTAGTGTTAAAGGGAACCAATCACCAGGATTTTTGTATATAACCTAAAGCCAGTGCTATACTGGCACTATCAGGCTGATTCTCTACATACCTGTAGTGGTCAGCTCAGATCTTTAGGTTTTGAAATTCAAGAAAGTATAGTCTATAAAATTAGCTGCTTGTTGAGTGACAGCAGCTGAAGATCAGATAATATCTGGGGGGTGTGCATAGTTATCCCCTCCCCCTGTTAGACTAAGCATAAGTATGATAAAATCGACCTAGCAGGATCTGTGGTGGGGTCATACCCATGTGACCAGATGGGACGGGGCCTGAGCCAACAAAGTTGATACAAGGGGCCCCATAAAGAGTGTACTAAAATATGGCTAAGACAAGGCAGTCTGGTGTAATAATGACCTCTTCCTCGAAAAGGCTATGAGGTCTATGTAAGTGTTAGATATATATTAGCCAGTCCTATTTGAACTTACACTAGTAGCAAGAGGTCCAGGAGATACAACAGGTGTGGAGAGCCCTCACCCCTACACTGTTTTGCATGTAGCTGTCTGTTCAATCACTCAGAGATGGTCTTTGCAGCAGGAGATGGTACATTGTCCTGCATGAATTTGATTTTGCCACAGATGACTCACTTTTTTTCTTTTTGTAGCATGGAAGAAAGTGGTCAATGAGAAACTATATACTGGGACAGTGTCATTTTCACTCCTTCAAGGTCTCTAAAGGGGCATACCAGTTCTTTCCTTTTGAGTCCGGCCCAAAACATGACTCCGCCACCTTCACACTGACATCACAGCCTTGTTGGCAGATGGTGGCCATCCACCACCACACACTACTCCATATGTTTCAACCATCCAGGTTTGCACAGCAATCAGTAAAGAAGATTGTTTTAAAATTAGCCATCATGTATGTCTGGCCCCACTGCAATGGTTTCTGCTTGTGACGCACAACTGCAGCCTCTGGAGGAACATACACCTTGAGGTTTGTGGGACACTATAAGCACCAGCAGCTTCAAATACCTGCTTTTCTTATTGAAATAGTATTTTAGCAGCTGGTCACTTAGTGAGGAAGGTTTCTGCCAGACCAATCCATTTGATTATGCCTTTATATGCACGAACCAGTCTGTTCTGTGTAACCGCCACAAAGGTCTTCACAGTACGATGAACACGCTTAAGTTTCCATGAAAAATGTTTTCATACCTTGTTGAATACATTGCTAAATTTGATGCTTTTCATCAGTAGAGAGATCCTTTATCTTTCCCATATTGCTCGACCTGTGGTCTGCGTAATAATGGGGAACATCCCTCTTAGGATATGTGCCCACGTACCAGATATGTGCTCAGATTTTCTGCACACAAAACTGCATGTTTTGTCAGGAAATTTTTAGATTATGGTGATCATGGGTTCCTGCACTGTATCAACGCAATCACCACCGGATCTCCTGCTGTTGTTACAGCCGAGACCCCACTCTCAATGCCAGGAGCGGTTCCTGCGCCACTTTTGCCAGTTCACCCCATAAAAGCTGTGATCAATCGGGATTACAGCATTCTGGAGGCAGGAAGAGGTATTGCTTAAATCTTCCTGGCGATCTGGACCTTGTAATGCCATTACTGGCACCCTATCGCTGCCATGGCAACCCTAGATCATCGCCATGACGACCCCCGCTTTACTGAGCTATAGAAAACCTCACAGATCATGCCGAATGCACGGTGTGTGAAGCGAACGGTCATATGTTGAGTGCAGCACTAACAGATATAAATCATTGCAGTGGCTTGTATCAGACGCAGGAAAAAACGCAAAAAGAATTGACATGCTGCTCCTTTTTACGGCACCAAAATCTGCAAGGAAAAAATCTGCAACATGTGCACAACAAATCAGGATTCTCAGACTTTGTTAGGATGCGGTTTTCCTCGGAGTATTTATTAAAATCTGCAAGAAAAAACGCGTCCCGCCTTCAAACTGGTGTAGTGTGCATGACCAGCAGTCCGGCGACATTCTGATTGTGCACACTGAACCGAAAACCAGTGGTGGCAGCAGATGTGAGAGTGACCATGCTGCTGACGCTGCGCATTCATTAGCATGTTAGCATGCACACAGAGACGTGCGAACATGCTAAGGGGGCCAACTAGCCAAGGGAACTATCGCCCTTGAGACTAGTTCCTGGCCTCATTAGCAAGCATATAATAATGGGTATTTCTAATGATCTCTTTATCTATACTACTAGATACAGGGACGTTTAGGCAGGGATTATTAATATGCACCCAGGACTTGCTCGTGGTCCTGGGTGCATATTACACCTGACAGGTTCCTTTTAAGTAGTTTTCCCCATAATTGGGCTCGCCTGCAAAGCAACTATCACAATTGTCAGAGCTTTTTCTTTCATCAAAATTAATCTGAGACCGTGTCATCAATGAGTTTATTTGAAAAGCAAAAAATAAATCATTGATACTTAAAGAGGTGGTCCACTACAAAGCATAGTGGCCACATCAATTTAAAGCAGGGAAAGAAGGCTTTTTCTAAACGCCTTTTTCCAATTCAACCTGTGAGTGGTGCTACCACTGTCCTCTCATCCCCATCACGTGACCCGGGCTGCATTGGCCTCTGATGTCCAGTTGTGCCGTCCCTGCAGCGGATCGAACCGCTCAGGTCCAGGGATGGTGATCGTTTGTGGCTCGAGGGTTTTCGGACCCGGTGGCTTAGGGGCCACACTCAAATGGAAAGGGAGTATTTACAGGGGATTTGTTATAGTTCGTGACGCCACCCGTGGTGTACGGTAATTGGGAGTACCGTCGCTGCCGTTGGGAGTACCCGGGGTGATGGAGTGGGGCAGCTAGGTGACGATGCCCTCCACGGGTAGGGGTAGGCCCCGGGACTCTGGTGGATGTGATGCGGAGACGCAGTGCAGGGGTCAGTCGAGTACTCACTCAGCAATGAAGCAGACTCTGACAATGGGGTAAACCAAGTCTCTGAACACCGCTGCCTCTCGAGGGGAGCTCGTCCAGGTCCCGTCCCCTACAATGCTGCTGCTGGTCCGTGACCTGCCTCCTGGCACTAAGTTTTAGATTGTCCGTTGTGGAACGGTAGCTTGGAGATATCCGGGCTCCGCTCCCCACTGTGGCTAAGTGAAAGAGCCTGCTGTCTGGAGCTCACGCTTGGGATTTCAGTGGGCTGCTTGCTAGGAAAGCCTTATCCCCCTCGTTGCACTAGTGCCCCGATCTCTGAGCTGGTGGGAACAGTCTGTAAAGGCCCTGTCCTCCGCAGGTTAATTGCCGAGTTGCCTGAAGCTTCTCCTCGACCTAGGGTCCGTGTACCCCGTCGTACCTTCGGTCCCGGACCAGTGATAGGACCAGGCTGCTGACCGTCCTCCTTGATGGGTCCCAGGCACCTAGCCTCAATCCCCTGCGACTGGGGTCCGAATCCTCTAGGTCCAGACCACCGTCTGCGACCTAGTTTATTTCTCCCCTGTAAGCTCCAACTCCCAGCTTCCTCAGAGCTCCACACAGCTCGAGGGCTACCACTGAACTGACTTGACACCTCCCTGTCTGACCCCTAGGTGGACGGCCTTATTCCTGCTTAAGCAGCCCACTGGTGTGCCTGACAGGTGTGTTGCAAGGTGTATCTAGGATTTGTGAATGCTGGTGGAGGCAGCACTGTAGGATAGAGACCCAGAAAAAAAGGGGGTTTGAATACTGCACGGGGAGTGCAGTTTGTACAGTACCCTGTGACGACCTGAATAGTCCATCGGCGTCACACAGTGATGTCACATCAACTCTGGAATTGGAAGTTGACCCAACATCACCAAGGCAGGTCCCAATGGGATAAATATGTTCTCGTCCTGGGCCACATCCTGGTATATACAGTATGTCCCCCATCCTTGGCCCGATCCTGGTGTATATGTTCCCATAGTATATAAGAACACTGACTAGTTGTAGTTACCTGGTCTACTATACTAAGAGTGTTATCAAGGCTTCCTTACAAGAGCTGTGACTGTGGGCCTACACTGTACAAGACTGGGATAGCAGAAATCACCCACACTCTTGAGGAGTGAACAGGGCAAGTATTGTCACATTGTCACCAAGCTAAAAACACATCCTCTCTGTCTGACAGCCTTCCACTAATGTTTGACTGTGCTGTAGACAACGGGGCGCTTCATCATCGGCAAAGAGCTTGCTGAGAAACTACAATATTGTATTGGCTTCTAATCTGAGAGGAAGACGTCAGATAATGGAGTAATTGATACTTGCAGCCGAAGTGCCTAATTAAGAATTTATTTAATGAGGCAGTATTAAAAAGGAATCTTGTAACTATTACAGGCACGTGTGTGTATAATATATGTATTATATGTATGTGTATGTAGATATTGTCTATAATATTGGAAAGTTGGAATGGTTTATTAATGTGTGTATAGATA
This sequence comes from Anomaloglossus baeobatrachus, assembly GCF_048569485.1. Taxonomy (NCBI): domain Eukaryota; kingdom Metazoa; phylum Chordata; class Amphibia; order Anura; family Aromobatidae; genus Anomaloglossus; species Anomaloglossus baeobatrachus. The sequence goes on along the minus strand of NC_134353.1, from coordinate 212,408,111 downwards.
TATAGTTAGTAATAAGCTTTTATTATTGTGTGTAGTTTAGTAAGTGCTGGACATGAAAGCAAGGATCCCTTTGCTGACAGTAGTTGACATGGTGCCAACAGGACTTGTGCAACTTGTAGGACAAACTTGGTTCTGTGTCGCCTGCAGCATGAGTATTTATTTCCCTCTCTCACCCGTAACCGGCTATTACCATTCTCGCCCTGCACTCACAATACACCGGTGTACTGCGAGTGTAGTGTGATTTTTCTCTCGCCCCATAGACTTGAATGGGTGCGAGAGAAACTAGGATCACATTGCACCCGCAGCATGCTGCAATTGTTTTTTTTTTTTTTTTGGTCCGATAAGGCTGAGAAAATAATCACTCATGGGAGCTGCCACATAGGTTAATATTGGTCCGAGTGGAATGTGATGTTTTATCGCATTCCACTCGCTCAGATTTTCATGTCATCTGGCTTAGGCTACTTTCACACTACGTTTTTTTTAACATGCGTCATGAACGTTTTTTTTAACGCAAAAACGGATCCAGTGCAAATGCGTTTTAATTTCAATGCATTTGCAATGGACTCGCGTCAACATGCGTTCACATGCGTTTGCGTGCGTTATAGTGAGGATCCAGCAACTTGCAGTTTTTTAACTTTTTTCAAAAACGCTACTTGTAGGGTTTTTGAGCTGCGTCCAAATACTGCAAATCGCTGGATCCTGACTAAACGGCATGCAAACGCATGTGAACGCTGGCATGCTGATAGACAGGATCCTGCTTACTCTACTGATTATGCCCAGAAACCAGCCTGGCGTGATCAGTCTCCCGCTCCCTCTCTCCCCCTCCCTCTCTCCCCCTCCCTCTCTCCCCCTCCCTCTCTCCCCCTCCCTCTCTCCCCCTCCCTCTCTCCCCCTCCCTCTCTCCCCCTCCCTCTCTCCCCCTCCCTCTCTCCCCCTCCCTCTCTCCCCCTCCCTCTCTCCCCCTCCCTCTCTCCCCCTCCCTCTCTCCCCCTCCCTCTCTCCCCCTCCCTCTCTCCCCCTCCCTCTCTCCCCCTCCCTCTCTCCCCCTCCCTCTCTCCCTCCCCCTCCCTCTCCCTCCCCCTCTCTCTCCCCCTCTCTCCCTCCCACTCTCTCTCTCCCTCCCCCTCCCTCTCTCCCTCCCCTTCCCTCTCTCCCCCTCCTGAGGGCGGACGCTCGTATCCAAGGTAAATATCGGGTATTCAAGCAAAGCACTTCACTTAGTTACCCGATATTTACCTTGGTTACAGCTTACCGCAGCTGTCAGATGCCGGCTCCCAGTCTCGCGTTCAGTTCCCCTCACTCCCGATCACATGACTTCAATGCCCGCCCATAAACTTAAAGTGACAGGATCCTGCAAAATAACACATGCGTTTGCATGCGTTTTTCTTTGCAAAAACAGGATCCGCTTTTGCAGCAAAAAAACGTTCATGACGCATGCTAAAAAAACGTAGTGTGAAAGCAGCCTTAGGCCAGGTAGTCTGTGTGGGGCAAATACTGCTGCCACCTTCCCCATGTCCCCATGAATAATGAGAATGCAGGTGACTACAGAGGACGTCTGTCTTTGTAAAAGATGCAGTTTGGTGAATAACCCTGATAGAGTATAATAGACTGAACGTGCACTGCTGTCTTGAATCCCTTTGTACACTTAGATGACCAATTATCACATCTGCTTTTTCATCAATGTAGCTTCTCTGCAAACATTAGACACTTGATCCCTTAGTGCTGCGTTATTCATTTCACCATGGATAAGTTTTCTATGAATACTTTGGATGGAAATAATTATCTGACTATATTTAAATGAGGCTTGGTTATCAGTGCCAGACTAGCTGCTGCTTAGGCTGCTTTCACACATCCGATTTTTGCAGTGCGGCTCAATCTGGCTCAAAAACCTATGCAACGGATGTGGCGGAAAAACCGGATCCGTTGCATAAGTTTTTCCATGCGACCCATCCGTTTTTTGATGGATGCGGTTTGATACTGAGCATGCGCAGTTCAAAAAACCGCATCCGGTTTAGCATAGATAAACAGATTTTTAGGAAAAGTATTTCTAAAGACTGTTTGAAATGCTAATGAGCTTAGGGACTAGTCACAAGGGCTTTAGTTTCCTTGACTAGTCTGTCCACTTATGTAATCATGCCCCTGTGGGTGTGCTAACGTTTTATGCAATGGCCATTGTGACTGCATCTCTATACAAGGCCACGAGAACCTCTCCGTATTTAACGCATCCGACGCCAAGTGTAGGCTCCCTGCACATAGTCATTATATGCGCACTATACCTCTCTGAAGCCAGGTGTTTGCATAGTGCGCATGACCGGAAGTGATGTGACTTGAAGGTAGCGCATTTCATTATGCAGCAAGATGGATGAAGAGGCTAAATACCTCTGGATTATGACTTGTCTTCAGAGCTTCCACTAAATGTGGTTGCTGTTGCATGTCACAAGATTGCAATCCATGGAGAAGTACTGGTAATTATTAACTACAGTACCTGCCTGTTCTGCCCGGTGTCTGTATTTGCCGGCTCAGAATGGTCATGGACCTCTCCTCCGGTTTCAGCTGATGTCACATTTACAGAGCAGCTGCTTCTCTTCCGCTCTGTGCTGCCTGCAGGTAGCAGACTGTCAATCGGCATGACATCGGCAGTGATGCCCCTTTGACATAGCTGACCGGCATCCGGAATGGCTGCTCTGTTGACCTGAGGTGAAATGAAGCGGCAGAATATCCGGCAGGAGTGGTCTGTGACTGCAGTGTGTCGGCAGAGATCTGCACCGAGCTAAACAGGCAGGTAGTTGGCAATTTTCTCTATGAGGCTTAGAAATTACAATGTCCTGAACAACCCCGTTAACCAGGACAAGGCAGCTGACTTCTCATACTGAGTGCTTCATAAGAGGGCTACTTGTGCTAATCATGGTTACCTCTTAAAGAAACCCGTGCAACTATCATTACATTGATTTCCAGCATGCCAAGGTGAGCTGCAGAGTAAAGGCCCCGTCACACTAAGCAACATCGCTAGCAACATCGCTGGTAACGAACAACTTTTGTGACGTTGCTAGCGATGTTGCTGTGTGTGACATCCAGCAACAACCTGGCCCCTGCTGTGAGGTCGCTGGTTGTTGCTGAATGTCCTGGGCCATTTTTTAGTTGTTGCTGTCCTGCTGTGAAGCACAGATCGCTGTGTGTGACAGCGAGACAGCAACAACTAATGTGCAGTGAGCAGGGAGCCAGCTTCTGCGGAGGCTGGTAACCAATGTAAACATCGGGTAACCAAGAAGCCCTGTCCTTGGTTACCCGATATTTACCTTTGATACCAGCCTCCTCCGCTCTCACTGTCAGTGCCGGCTCCTGCTCTGTGCACGTGTAGCTGCAGCACACATCAGGTAATTAACCCGATGTGTGCTGTAACTAGGAGAGCAGGGAGCCAGCGCTAAGCATTGTGCGCTGCTCCCTGCTCTGTGCACATTTAGCTGCAGCACACATCGGGTTAATTAACCTGATGTGTGCTGTAACTAGGAGACTGGGGGCTGGTCACTGGTTGCTGGTGAGCTCACCAGCAACTCGTGTAGCCACGCTCCAGCGATCCCTGCCAGGTCAGGTTGCTGGTGGGATCGCTGGAGCGTCGCAGTGTGACATCTCACCAGCAACCTCCTAGCAACTTACCAGCGATCCCTATCGTTGTTGGGATCGCTGGTAAGTTGCTTAGTGTGACTGGACCTTAAGGGTCAACGGTATACATACTAAATCTTTACATAAACCTGATGTATTTGTCAGTAAAGGATTAGCATGAAATTTTCCTTATTGTACTTCAGTAGCCATAGAAACAAATGACTAAACGATCTAAACACTGAAGCAGCAAGCTTTGTAAAAACCAAAATGTGTCAGTCTGAGTCTGGCCATGACTGTACATTACCTCACTTTCTTAGTAATACTGTAATGCTTCTTGTAAAGTAGTTTTGTATTTTAGTTCCTTATAAATGTCTTTTTTCTCCATGAGGCAATTTACAGAACGTCTGTCTCGTGTTGTAACACAGGCTCTGACGCGTTTCACAGTTATTCCAGCACATGGTTTTTGTTTTCACTGTTTTCATCTTACATGTTATGAAATTGGGTAAGAATCAATTACATGTGAAGGGTTTCATCTTTGTTGTGGTGGAAGGAAATCTCTGTACATGATTTTGGCATTTTCCTATATGTCGCCCTGCTGAAAATGTGTGTCCCCATGATAAACCTTTATGGCGTACCTCTTGGGTATGTCTTTTGTGTCTGATCCGTGCTCGTCCCGCCTTTTCCTATGCCTATCTCTTGGAGATCACTATGCAACATACTGCCACTTTGTTTCTATTTGATTTACAAGATGGTATATATCTTCAGGTCCATTTACACGGACTGACCGGCTGCACAATAAGGCTATGTGCCCACGCTACAGGATTTACCGCGGATTTTGCCGCGGATTTACCGCGGATTTGCCGAAAATCTGCAGCAGCAGCACTTCCAAGCCATTTCAATGGCATTTTGGAAATGCTGTGCCCATGCTGCGGATTTTTCCGCGGCGGATTTGCCGCGGATTTTGATCAGGAAAAATCTGCAGCATGTCAATTGTTTGGTGCAGATTTGGTGCGGATTTTTGGCTTTGAATGGGAAAAAAAAAAAAAAAAAAATCCGCATCAAAATCCGCGGCAAATCCGCACCCGCGGAAAGTCGCGGATTTTCAGGCAAAAAAATCCGCAGGGACATTCTAGCGTGGGCACATAGCCTAAGCCTGGTTGGTAAGCCTTTACCAATTGGTGGTCGTTTTAAATACCTATTTGCACAGGCAGACCAAAGCAAATGGGTGTCATGGAGTGATCTGTATTGGGTGGCCTTAGGTAACAGGCTGTCATAGTTCTCTGCAGTGAGTCCTGTTTACGTACGATGCACCCCTGAGAATGATGGGGGTTGTATTACGCTGGTCGGTTGGGTGATCGGCAGCCTGCTTACATTGTATTTCAATAATGCTCATTAAAGATTATCTTTTAATGTAAATTCAGATTTATTTGTTGATAACTCCTCAGGGTTGTTCTCATCAAACATACTATGTTGATAACCTATTCATAGCATAGGTCATCGATACCGGTCAGTGAATGACACCCCCCACCCCCATCAGTTAGCGCTGTTCTAACTTCGCATACTTATAAAAGCTATGTAGTGCCCATTCTCTGGTACTGCAGTTTAGTTCATATTCACTTCAATAGGAGCTGAGCTGTTGTACCCAGACCCCAACCTATCTAATATCGATCTAACGAGGTCCCCAACTCCAGTCCTCAAGGCCCACCAACAGTGCAGGTTTTTGGGATTTCCTTAGTATTGCACAGGTGTTAATGTAATTACCTGCCCAGGTGCTGGTTCCAACAGCAGCGCAATGCTAAGGAAATCCTGAAAACATGCACTATTGGTGGGCCTTGAGGACTGGAGTTGGGGAACCCTGTAAGTATTTTGTGGTTTCCCTCTTATTCTTTTCAAAGTCTTACATAAACTTTGTTATATATGTCAAACTTCAGCAAATCCTACTTTAACCTATGACAGACATTAGGCCTTGTTCCTCGAAGAAGTGGTTTAGAGATTTAGATTTTAGTTGGCATTTTCAGACCACTACTACCCAAAACTTGTAAATTCACTTTCGCTGATTGGATTCTTCATTTATTTCAGCATGTCGTCTGTGATGGTCTACTCTCTCTCTCTCTCTCTCCCTCTCTCTCCCTCTCTCTCCCCCCTCTCTCCCTCTCTCTCCCTCTCTCTCCCCCTCTCTCTCTCCCTCTCTCTCTCTCCCTCTCTCTCTCTCTCTCTCTCTCTCTCTCTCTCTCTCTCTCTCTCTCTCTCTCTCTCTCTCTCTCTGAACTAAGCTTTATGTAGAAAGCTTCTAAATGGTGTGTTCACTTTTGTCTGGGTGGTGGGGGAATCCTGTTTATTAACAAGGGGCATTAAGGGATTATTTGCAATATAATAAGTTATCCCCTATCCATAGGATAGGATGCAATTCAGTGATTGCTGAGCGAATTCTACGGCTTGGACGCCCAGTGATCTTGAGGACAAGGCTCTGCGGCTCGGTCTTGAATGGAGACATGTTGATGTTGCATTTCATTGGCCAAGTCTTTTGTTCTTCTCGGTGAGACGCTGCTGTAAGGAGTCTGATCGTGGCTCTCTTAATAGAGAACACAGAAGCGCTCGGCCGAGCATTCCTGTATATGGGAAAGTTGGGGACGATGACTGTTGCCGAACAATTGATATAATATACACATTGCTATGTTTGCGTCCTGAATAGTGTTGTCCCAATAATCGTCTATGATCCCATGCTGTATTGCTTGTATGCTCTTTTGCAATCTCCCCTGCCCAGATGATGTGGTATGATCTGATCATGTCAATGTATGGTCAGACATGGCCATTACACAGCACATAGCAGGGGCACATACAGTATATAAGATTTTCTCAGCACAGGAACATTTTGTTTTTTAGACATCCTATTGTGGAACCAATTATTCCATCTATTGATTTAAAATGAACTTTGTGGGAAAACCTCTTAAGTGTAGCCTTAGTCTAAATGTATCTGTAATAATTGTTGTTTAACAGAACACTAATTTGTATTTTTTATTATTATTATTATTATTATTATTATTATTATTATTATTATTATTGTGGTGGTTTTATTCCTAAAAAGATGAACTGTCCAACATTTATTCTCTAAATCTTAGTTGGTGTTTTTTTTGTTTTTTTTTTTCTCCATTTCAATGGATGTCTTCCCACCACTTGCAGATGACATTTTAAAAACTAATCCAAATGTATTGTATTGTCCTGTGGTTTTATGATGTTGAATGGACAAATCTAATCCACGCTGCAGATTGAGCATGAATCGATTCTTTAGAGAATACAAGGTACAAATGTATTAAACTTTTAAGCTTTAATGGGCAGCACGGTGGCTCAGTGGTTGTTGCTTTGCATCGGATGGGAGATGGGTTCACATCCCCTCGAGGACAACATCTGCAAGGCGTTTGTATGTTCTTCCTGTGTTTTGGGTTTCCTCCGGGTTCTCCGGTTTCCTCCGGCATATTAAAGTTTTTTTTTTTTTATCACCAATGGTTTAAAAATGCAGGCAAAACCGCAAAAGAATTGACCTGCTGCATGTTTGTGGTCACCACAAAGGGGCAGCCCAAAACCCCCCTCCAAAAAACGTGCTCACAGCAAATCTGAACTCTCATAGCCTTTGTTGGGGACGGTAAAGCATGCAGTTTGTGATGACATAAGGTCACCACAAAGTGTACCAAAAAGTATCAATAACTGCAGTGTGCGCGTGAGGCCTTATATTAGCTAGGCTGGGGTGTCGAGAATGACACGGTCCCCTACTCAAAGAGCTAATCTCTTTGGGTTCCTACTAACCTTATGGTGTGGCCTGTGATAAGTTCATAGAGAATGAAAATAAAAAGGGTACTCCTTGTTATTAGTATCTGCACTCTCTATATGTAACAGTGGCCTCTATAAAAATTGGAAGATTACAATTTTTTTTTCTTGTTTTGACAAGATCCTGATATGAAAACTTATTGGCAATTTTTTTACTATATTTAAAAATACTTGTAACATAAAAGGCTGTTTTTACAAATGTCTCATTTTCTGGTAAAGGCTTCCTTGTAAGGAGCTAGTGTTCTCCTTTAATGCCGCACACAGGAAATGCTTTTCGCTAAGTGCAATTCCAAGAAAATCCTTTTTAAATTAATGCAACCTTTGGAATGGCAGTTGTTGCTTTCTACATCAGCCATTATTTTTCTGCAGGTTAATAGCGTTGTGAACTTGTTTGGTGGCCACACTTAATGCCTCGCTGCCGAGAGGATATGAACATTATTTCTCCCAACAGCTTCCAGTCACAAGGATGGTGCCAGCACGAGTGCAGTCACTGCTCTGTATATAGTGAGCGGAGGATGTAACCACACCCCCCGGTACTGACAGACAATCAGCTCTAATGCTGAGCTCTCACGAAGAGCTGGCTGTCAGTCACTGCTGAGGGTGTGGGTCCGGCTGCAGCTCTCAATGCACAGAGCAATGATTGAACCCACACTGACTCCTCCCTTATGACTGGATGCCGATCACTGCTGAGAAGGATGAAGTTAATTTCCTCCTGGCAGCAGGGCTCTTGGTGTCGTGACGGGTAGTTTCAGAATACTATTAACCTTCAAATTAACCCCATATCGGTAGGTTAACAGAGGTTTTTCGCATTTTTTTTTTTCCATTAAACCTGATTTTCCTTTAAAGGGAACCAATCACCAGCATTTTCGTATATAACCTAAAGCCAGTGCTGTACTGGCACTATCAGGCTCAGTCTATACATACCTGTAGTGGTCAGCTCAGATGTATAGAAAGTAAAGTTTATACAATTAGCTGCTTCTTCTTGAGTGACGGCAGCTGAAGATCAGATAGTATCTGGGGGGTATTCATAGTTATCCCCTCACCTTTTAGAATTAGCATAAGTATTATACAAACGATTCACTTTTTCACTTGCAGGACCTGTGTGAGGTCATACACATGTGACTAGAAGGGGCGAAGCCTCAGCCAACAGAAAAATGTTGCTTCATGGTATCAGCTTTGTTGGCTGAGGCCCTGCCCATTCTAGTCACACAGGCAGGGCTGTGGAGTCGGTAAACCAAACCTTCGACTCTGACTCCTCCAATTTCTCTTGCACCGACTCCGACTCCTACATATATTGCTTATAGTTAGGTGAAAAATTTATTGTAATACATGAACATGTGTATGTGAACATCAGACATTTAATAATTTTTATGATACAATAATCAAGATATTTGGATAGAACATAAAATATATTTATTGGAATACAACTTTAGAACACAAAAAACTGTAATAAATGGTAAATATGTAATACACTATGTAATATACAGTAGATTACATATATATCTTGTGTGTGTATGTATATGTGTGTGTATATATATAATATATAATTACATAGTGTATTACATATTTACAATTTCTTAGTTTTTTGTGTTCTAAAGTTGTATTCCAATAAATATATTTTATGTTCTATCTAAATATCTTGATTATTGTATCATAAAAATAATTAAATGTCTAATGTTCACATTGTACTACAATACATTTTTTCACTTCCATATAAGCATTATACTAAATGTTATTATTTAGTAAAATATTCAGCACATTCTGCATTGCACTACTGTCCCCAATTTATTATATATTTTAGGAGTCGGAGTCGGTGCATTTTATACCGACTCTGACTCCACCAAAATGAGCTCCGACTCAGACTCCACGACTCCGACTCCACAGCCCTGCACACAGGTCCTGCAAGGGAAAGTAAATCAATTGTATAATACTTATGCTAATTCTAACACTGGGAGGGGATAACTATGAATACCCCCCTAGATATTATCTGATCCTCAGCTGCTGTCACTCAAGAAGCTGCCGATTTTATAAACTTTACTTTCTTGGGTTTCACACCTAAACATCCGAGGTGACAACTAAAGGTATGTAGCGAATCAGCCGGATAGGCCTAAGACACACGGCATGAAAATCGGAACGAGTGGAATGCGATAAAACATTGCATTCCACTCAGACCAATATTACTCTATGTGCCCGCACCCATGAGTGATTATTTTCTCATCCCTAATCGGAACGAGAAAACAGTGGTAGCATGCTGCGGGTGCAATGCGATCCTCTTTCTCTCCACCCATTCAAGTCTATGGGGCGAGAGAAACATCGCACTGCACTCGCATTACACCGGTGTAATGCGAGTGCAGAGTGAGACTGGCAATAGCCGGCAACAGAGGAGAGAGGGAGATAAATCCCTCCCCTCCTTTTCAGCGCCGGCCCGCCCCCTCCTCAGTGCTGGCCTGCCCCCTGCAGCTGTGGTCCGATCGGACCTCAGTTGCAATGGCACTTGCATGACACTCGCCTCCTGCTGTGCTGCCAGTGTGAGCCGAGTGTCATGCGAGGATCGCAGTAGTCCCCGTGTGGCCCATAGTGCCAGTGTAGTACTGGCTTTAGGTTGTATATGAAAATCCTAGTAGTTGGTTCCCTTTAAATGTTTTTTCTTTCCTGTGTCCTTTTATAGATTTTTAAGAATATTAAGAAGTGCGGCTTTATTTAAAGAATGGCTCTCAAGTCTATGTACTTATATATAGGCTGATGTTATTTAGAAGGTTGTAAATTTATTGCTTACTTGAAACGAGATCTGGTGGTCTTCAGAACCTGTCAGAAGCGTTGTCTGGTATGAGAAGCATGAGCATGCAATGGTTTTGCACGGCGTTTGCACTCACAGAATATGCACAGCGGGGATTCCAGTGTCCTTAGGCAGTGAAACAATGTAAGGATTGTGGGCACAATTTCTGCCTGCCCCTGGAGTTTAACTTTGACTTTGTGGTTTTGAAATGTTAGAAAATGACCTTTTTTGGAAGATTTACTCATGTGTGATGAAACCGAAAAATTCAACCAGATTTGAGTAACATCTGCTGGATTAGATTTTATTAATTTGCTTGTTTTGTTCACATTTTCAGATTTCAAAAGTTTTTGAAGGGGCTGTCAGAGAGCTAAAGGGATTCTCGGGGAAAACATTTCTTAAAGGGGATCTCTGGGAATAGAAAAAAATTACCGTAATTGAAATGTCATTCTAAATGAATTCCTATATACTTTTAATTAGACAAAAAAAAAATTGTGATTTGCTAAGGAGGTAATGCCTATGAGCATGTGTAGTAGGAAGCTTTGCCCCCCTTTTAAATGTAGGAAAATGTGCTCCACTAATACTGCGGAAGATACCAGAGGTAAGAAGTGGCATCTTAAGCACTAATGATGAGTGAGAGTGCTCGCCACTGCTTGATACTCAGGCATCGGGGTGCTTGGGTATGCTCTGTACTTGGCTGAGCATCGTGGCTACTCTGCTGTGTCGTTTGTGAATGATCTGACACAAAGCGCGGGCTGTCTTCTGTGAATGATGTGAGCAGGCACCTCAGCGAGAGCCACTTTCAGTCTCTGAATGGCTCTCACTGGGGGTAAAAACAATGTGTTCTGATACCATGTTTTGCTGTGTTTTTTTTGTTTTTTTTTTATAAAGAATAACTTTGTTCCATAAACACTTTTAGAAATTATGTAGTTTAAGTCTGCGTGCCCACGATCAGGGTTCACAGTGTTTTGGATGTAGCGTGTTTTCGCTGCGTCCAAAACGCTGCATTGTTCAGTACAATCATAGTGGATGGATTTCTATAAATCGCGTGTTTGTTTTTCTGCAGCAAACACTGACCTGTGGTGCGTTTTTCCAGACCATAGCTTGTCTTTTTTTTTTTTTTTTTTGCTGCGGAGTCGCATGTGTTCTCCGTAGGGAGACCACAAGCGAAAGACCGCAGTGCACCAAATCCTAATCTTGGGTACAAGCAGCTGCATTCTCCTGCGGAGGAGTCTCGCGGCCCCGCAGGTTAGGACCTGTCACGTCCAGGACGCAACAAGTCCTAATCGTGGGCACATACCCTAACACGTGCTTTTAAAGTCAATGTGAAATCTTGCTATTTGACAAATATGGGTTATCTTCATGAGCAACGAGTCCTCTGCCACGATTTACCCATGGTCTGCTTCTCAAAGTCTTTTACAAATTCCATTGAAGGCATTCAAGCCTACATCTTTCGATACAGCCGAGCGTATCGGGTAACATGCAGTACTTGGTACTCTCAAGTTTTAAACTCTTGGTCAACACCTTGTAATGTTTTGTACTGTTATTTATTTCCATTTTTCTTAAGAAAAAAGGATACCAGGTATATATGATTGTAACCAATTACAAATGTAGAGTAAGCAGGCCTCGCCTACATAATTATCTCTGTACTTTACTCCATATCTTAGACAAGGAATTTCTAGCTGTGTGGATACCTCAGTCAGTTCTTATCTAGCTACTAAAAGTGACACTCACCACCATAAAAATGTTGTAACATTAGGTGTTGGTTGGTTGCATGATTCTTCTTGTGACCGGCTTCCTTTCTTCTTTCAGATCTATCTACAGCTCAGAGGAAGTTTGCCCATTCACTAAGAGATTTCAAGTTTGAATTCATCGGCGATGCGGAGACTGATGATGAGAGATGCATTGGTATGGTCAGCCTACTTTCATATGCATTTGGCTTTGTGGTAAATTAGATGGTTGATTTTTACCCAATATTGTTTTCCAGATGCATCTCTACAGGAGTTTTCTAATTTTTTACGAAACCTTGAAGAGCAGAGAGAGATAATGGTGAGATTTATGGCCTTTATGGAAACAAATCTATTTTATGACTGATTTTAAAATGGTTCTTATGTTTAGGTTGTTCTTCCTGTCAGAAAAACATGACTTAAAGGGGCTGTCTGGTCTAAAGCCATAACTGCCATCACTTTATGTCAGGGATATCAAAAGCAAATACACAGAGGGATAAAGTTAAGAACTTGGACAAAGTGGCGAACCAACTTAGTCGCGGGCCACACATAGTTTTCCATACAGAATAATGGGTCCCACATTGTCTTCCATCCAGGATAATGACACAGTTGAAAGTGCAATGTTGGGTAGGGGAGATGTGGGATGGCATCGTGGGCCAAATAAAATCAGCCTGCGGGCCAGAGTTTGCCACATGTGGTCGCACAATAAGATCTGCCACACCTGGCGGTAACGTGGCCACAGGAATGGAATATGCGTTCACCCAGCAGGAATTCATTGAGAGTGGTGTGGCCTGACTCAATACCCTTGCATTGAGCGAGGCCGTGCCCCTCTAGATGGAATGTGAGCGGGGGTATGCATACTGTGAGGATTCAGAAGTCTGCAGTCATCTAGTATGACTGCACACTTATGGATTTAGACCGTACAACCTTCCTGTTCTAGGTAGTATTGGAAAACAAAATATCCAGTCTAACAGGTTAAAAACGTTTTATATTTTCTTTAGAGCGGATTCCATTGTGTTAGGAATGAATGAATGTCTCCACTACAGGATATGTCAGATGATACTCCTTATTGTGATTGTAGTATCTACTAAACAGTGTAAAGGGTTAAGGAATAAAATTATTGAAGCAATAATAAAAAAGTGAATGTAGAAGTTTAAATGCTTCAGAGTTTGTGCATGCTTCAGAATTTTTCATATTTCTGCAGAAATTTGACCCAAACCATTTCAGATTTTCCAAAGTCCTAAAAGTAAATAGAGGAGCAAATCAAATGAATCAAAAATATTCGACTTTTTCCTTATTAAAAAAATGACAGATCCAATATTGCATGCCTGAGTGTCGAAGGTATGTGAACGTTGGCTTTCAGTATCTGCCGTGACCCTCTTGTGCAACAAGAACTCCATCAAAATGTAAAAAAAAAAAATCTAATATTTTTATTCATTTAGTTATGTTTGGGGTCTCTTATGTACTTTTTAGATTTGTGTGAAAATCTGAGAGCGTTTTAGGTCCGATCCCTAAAAAAGTATGGAAAATTATTATGTAGGATTGCCCAAATTTAAAGCATCAGTGTATACAACTCCTGCCCATCTTTGTCTGTACGTTTACATACTACAGCAAACCCTGTGCTGTATCTGATCAAGCATCATACAATTGGGGAAATAATTATTTGATTCCTTGCTGATTTTGTAACTTTGCCCACTGACAAAGACATGAACAGTCTATAATTTTAAGGGTAGGTTAATTTTAACAGTGAGAGAGAATATCGAACAACCCCCCCCCCCTCCCACAAAATCACATTGTATAAATTATATAAATCTATTTGCATGTTGCAGGCAAAGAGAAATAAGTATGTGATCACTCTGGTAAACAAAACTTAATACTTGGTGGCACAACCCTTGTTGACAAGCACAGCAGACGTTTTTTGTAGTTGATGATGAGGTTTGCAGACATGTCAGGAGGAATTTTGGTCCATTCCGTTCTCCAGATTATCTTTAAATCATTAAGATTTTGAGGCTGTCACTTGGCAACTCGGAGCTTCAGTCCCCATCATTTTTCTATGGGATTAAGGTCTGGAGACTGGCTAGGCCATGCCATGACCTTAATGTGCTTCTTTTTGAACCACTCCTTTGTTGCCTTGGCTGTATGTGTTGGGTCATTGTCATGCTGGAAGACCCAGCCACGACTCATTTGTAATGTCCTGGTGGAGGGTTGTCACTCAGGATTTTTCGGTACATGGCTCCATCCATTGTTCCATTGATGCTGTGATGTTGTCCTTTGCCCTTAGCAGAGAAACACCACCAAAAAATGATTCCACAGCTCCATGCTTGACAGTGGGGATGGTGTTCTTTGGGTCATAGGCAGCATTTCTCTTCCTCCAAACACGGCAAGTTGAGTTAATGCTAAAGAGTTAATTTTTTGTCTTATCTGACCACAGCACCTTCTCCCAATCACTCTTAGATCATCCAGGTGTTCATTGTGAAACCTCAGACGGACCTGCACATGTGGCTTCTTGAGCAGTGGACATTGCGGGCACTGCAGGATTTTAATCCATTACGGAGTAAGATGTTTCCAATGGTTTTCTTGGTGACAGTGGACCCAGCTGCCTTGAGATCATTAACAAGTTCCCCCCGTGTAGTCTTAGGCTGATCTCTCACCTTCCTCATGATCTTGGATACCCAACGAGGGGAAATTTTGCATAGAGCATCAGATTGATGTCAATTAGCATTCATTGTGTATTTCTTCCATTTTCTTGCTATTGCCCAACAGTTGTCCCCTTCTCACCCAGCGTCCTAAAGTTTGGACACACCTTCTCATACAAAGAGTTTTCTTTATTTTCATGACTCTGAAAATTATAGATTCACATAGAAGGCATCAAAACTATGAATTAACACATGTGGAATGAAATACTTGACAAAAAAAAAAAAAAGCGTGAAACAACTGAAAATATGTCTTATATTATAGGTTCTTCAAAGTAGCCACCTTTTGCTTTGATTACTGCTTTGCACACTCTTGGCATTCTCTTGATGAGCTTCAAGAGGTAGTCACCGGAAATGGTCTTCCAACAGTCTTGAAGGAGTTCGCAGAGATGCTTAGCACTTGTTGGCCCTTTTGCCTTCACTCTGCGGTCCAGCTCACCCCAAACCATCTCGGTTGGATTCAAGTCTGGTGACTGTGGAGGCCAGGTCATCTGGCGTAGCATCCCATCACTCTCCTTCTTATTCAAATAGCCCTTACATAGCCTAGAGGTGTGTTTGGGGTCATTGTCCTGTTGAAAAATAAATGATGGACCAACTAAACGCAAACCGGATGGAATAGCATGCCGCTGCAAGATGCTGTGGTAGCCATGCTGGTTCAGTATGCCTTCAATTTTGAATAAATCCCCAACAGTGTCACCAGCAAAGCACCCCCACACCATCACACCTCCTCCTCCATGCTTCACAGTGGGAACCATGCTTGTAGAGTTCATCCATTCACCTTTTCTGCGTTGCACAAAGACACGGTGGTTGGATCCAAAGATCTCAAATTTGGACTCATCAGACCAAAGCACAGATTTCCACTGGTCTAATGTCCATTCCTTGTGTTCTGTATCCCAAACAAGAACAAGTCTCTTCTGCTTGTTGCCTGTCCTTAGCAGTGGTTTCCTAGCAGCTATTTTACCATGAAGGCCTGCTGCACAAACTGTTGTTCTAGAGATGTGTCTACTGCTAAAACTCTGTGGCATTGACCTGGTCTCTATTCTGAGCTGCTGTTAACCTGCGATTTCTGAGGCTGGTGACTCGGATAAACCTATTTTCCGCAGCAGTGGTGACTCTTGGTCTTCCTTTCCTGGGGCAGTCCTCATTTGAGCCAGTTTCTTTGTAGCGTTTGATGATTTTTGCCACTGCACTTGGGGACACTTTCAAAGTTTTCCCAATTTTTCGGACTGACTGATCTTCATTTCTTAAAGTAATGATGGCCACTCGTTTTTCTTTACTTAGCTGTTTTTTTCTTGCCATAATAGCAATTCTAACAGTCTATTCAGTAGGACTATCAGCTGTGTATCTGTCGCGGGTGGAGGAGGGGACGCTGCGCTCTCCCACTGCTCGGGTCCGGCTGCTGCTGCGGCCTGCTGCTGCTCGGTGGCTCGAGCGATGGGCCGGATCCCGGGGACTCGAGCGGCGCTCCTCGCCCGTGAGTGAAATGGTTTTTTGGGATTGTTTATTGTCCGTGACGCCACCCACGGTTGTGGTGATTGTGTTGACACCACCGCTGCTCTGTATGGGGATCCCGGGAGCGGTGACAGGGAGCAGCAAAGTTGTTGGTTCTCCCCTCCGTGGGTAAGGGGTAGTGGTCCCGGGGCCCAGTGATGAGGTGGGTGATGAGGGATGGTGGGGCCGGTGCAGGGCTTGACGGGGTGCAGGGACGCGGGGGCAGCGCTGTGCCTCGCGGCACTGTGGTACTCACTCAGCCTGAGACAGGGACACAGTTCTCGGTAAAACACACGGCTGGAAAGATGGTTCCCACGGACGGCTGCAGTTGCTTTTCCCCAGTAGTTGACGGTGACGGTCCCTTTTCCTGCACCTAAGATGATGTTGGTAGCGATGGGTTCCCACCGGTAACCCGCTCCCCGACTTGGATATGGGCCAGAGGAGCCCTACTTTGCCCGCAGGCACTGGCCCTGAGAAACTGGTGCCCTGGCGGTGGCGGTGTCTCTCTCTAACAGTTGGACTGTTGCCTTCAATCGGGACTTGGTTGTTGGGAGACCCAGAGGTCCCCTTCACTGACGGATTTGGCAAATTCACGGCGACTCCTAGCCTTGCCGGGATCCGAAAGGCCCCTGCAAATGGTGCTGACTGCTCTTCGTATACCGCTCCGGTACCGCCGGGCCACCACCCGTCCACGGTCCTTTCGGCAACCTCCAAGCAGCCTCTCCTGCAGACAGTCACTGCCGTCTGCTGACCTTGCGTTCTCAGTCCGGGGCACACACCCGGACCAACTTCAGGCTTTCTCAACTGTCACTGCCTCTTCCACCTTACTCCTCTCTCTTGCTCCTCTACTACTTCACTTCAACTCCTAAACTCAACTGCCTGGTTCTCCCGCCTCCAGGGCTGCGAACTCCTCGGTGGGCGGAGCCAACCGCCTGGCCCACCCCCTGGTGTGGACATCAGCCCCTGGAGGAAGGCAACAAGGATTTTTAGTGTAGCTTTGGTGTACCTATCTGGGGTGTAGGGTGTGGTGGTGTTATGACCTGTGACCCCTGGCTTGCCCAGGGCGTCACATATCCACCAGACTTCTGCACAACACAATTGATGGTCCCAACCCCATTTATAAGGCAAGAAATCCCACTTATTAAACCTGACAGGGCACACCTGTGAAGTGAAAACCATTTCCGGTGACTACCTCTTGAAGCTCATCAAGAGAATGCCAAGAGTATGCAAAGCAGTAATCAAAGCAAAAGGTGGCTACTTTGAAGCACCTAGAATATAAGACATATTTTCAGTTGTTTCACACTTTTTTGTCAAGTATTTCATTCCACATGTGTTATTTCTTAGTTTTGATGCCTTCAATGTGAATCTACAATTTTCAGAGTCATGAAAATAAAGAAAGCTCTTTGAATGGGAAGGTGTGTCCAAACTTTTGATCTGTACGTATAAAAATCCTTATTTGCAGTACATTACGCTGTATAAACAACAGATGTGCTGCCAATAAATGGCATTGTATGGGGAGGGGACAGGACAGGAGGATTCTATTAGAGATTTTCTCTGTTTTCAACAAATGATAGTCCGCATTGGCCTGTCTATCTGGGCAATTTCTCCTCTTCTACAACCCCTGGCAAATATTATGGAATCACCTGGCTCTGAGGATGTTCATTCAGTTGTTTACTTTTGTTAAAAAAAAGCAGATCACAGACATGGCACAAAACTAAAGTCATTTCACATGGCAACTTTCTGGCTTTAAGAAATACTAAAAAGAAAAAATAAATAATCAAAACATAATGTGCTAGCCAGTAACGGTTACGTTTCAAGAGTAAACCGTTGGAAAAAATTATGGAATCACTGAAATATGCTGAAAAAATATGGTATCATGAATAACAAACAAACAAAAAACCACTCCAATGCATCACTAGTATTTTGCTGCGCCACCTCTGGCTTTTATAACAGCTTGCAGTCTCTTAGGCATGGACTTAATGAGTGATAAAGAGTACCCATCATCAATCTGGCTCCAACTTTCTCTGATTGCTGTTGCCAGATCAGCTTTGCAGGTTGGAGCCTTGTCATGGACCATTTTCTTCAACTTCCACCAAAGATTTTGAATTGGATTGAGATCCAGACTATTTGCAGGCCATGTCATTGATCTTATGTGACTTCTTTCAAGGAATGTTTTCACAGTTTTTGCTCTATGGCAGGATGCCTTATCTTGATAAATGATTTCATCATCCCCAAACATCCTTTCAATTGATAGGATAATTAAAGTGTCCAAAATTTCAATGTAAACTTGGGCATTCATTGAAGATGTAATGACAGCCATCTCCCCAGTGCCTATACCTGACATGCAGCCCTATATTATCAATGACTGTAGAAATGTATGTTATCTTCAGGTAGTCCTCTTTTTATTGTTTAGCTTTTCTGTATGTAAATCCCATTTCCTTTAGGTGGTTTCTTACAGTTCAGCCACAGACATTGACTCCAGTTTCCTCCCATTTGTTCCTCATTTGTTTTCTTGTGCATTTCCTGTTTTGGAGACATATTGCTTTAAGTTTCCTGTCCTGACGCTTTGATGTCTTCTTTGGTCTACCAGTATGTTTGCCTTTAACAACCTGTTGTTTGTGTTTGGTCCAGATTTTAGACACAGCTGACTGTGAACAACCAACATCTTTTGCAACATTACGTGATGATTTACCCTCTTTTAAGAGTTTGATAATCCTCTCCTTTGTTTCAATTGACATCTCTCATGTTGGAGCCATGATTCATGTCAGTCCACTTGGTGCAACAGCTCTCCAAGGTGTGATCACTCCTTTTTAGATGCAGACTAATGAGAAGATCTTATTTGATGCAGGTGTTAGTTTTGGGAATGAAAATTTACAGGGTGATTTCATCATTTTTTTTCTCATAATTGAGTGATTCCATAATTCTTCCCTGTTTGGTCTTGAAAAATAACGGTTACTGGCTAGCACATTATGTTTTCATGATATTTTTAGTGTTTCTTAAAGCCAGAAAGTTGCCATTTGAAATGACTTTAGTTTTGTGCCATGTCTGTGATCTGCTTTTTTTAAACAAAAAAGTAAACAACTGAATGAACATCCTCAGAGCCAGATGAGTCCATAGTTTTTGCCAGGGGTTATAGTTACAAAACAAAGAATTAATACATGGGAGATGAAAGGAATAAATGTGGCTATGCAGATGAGTAGATTTTGAAGAATGCATTTGCAAATAACCGTCTTCTACAACTTCTCTATAAATATGTATATCTATGGATATGTCTGCCAACAGCACTGGAACAAGAATCATGGGTTGTTAAAATCCAACACGCCTGAGTTGTAACATAGTCTACTGATTCCCCCAAAATCAGCAGGTCTGGCAGACTTCATGTATTGCCAGCTAAACCCATGAATCTGACCACACACAGAGCTTGTTAACTTTTTACTGATACAGCCAGACATAAGTGAGCATCTCATGTGTGGAAGGGGTTAATACCAACATTATAATTATAACTTAAGACTATTCTTTTGAAGGTATAAGTTTGTTGTAAAAGTGTATATTGCACTCTACGGTGGTGGACAAAATTTGAGATTGACACATGTTTAGTTTTCACAAAGTTTGCTGCTTCAGTGTTCTAAGCTTTCTATGGTTACTGAAGTACAATTATAAGCATTTCATACATTTTTAAACTTCAAGTTTATGTAAGATTCGATACTTAGTGTTGACCCTTATTTTTCAAGACTTCTGCAATTCACCCTGACATGCTGGACATCAGCTTCTGGGTCAAATCCTGACTGATGGCAGCCCATTTTTGTCTAATCGGTGCTTAGTCTATCATCATTTGTGTTTACTTGTCCACTCGCTTGTTGAGGATTGACCACAAGTTCTCAATAGAATTGAGATTTGGGGAGTTTCCGGGTTATGGACCCAAAACGCGAATGTTTTGTTCACTGAGCCACTTAGTAATCACTTTTTGCATGTGACAGAGCACCTTATCATGCTGGAAAAAGCATTGATAATCACCATATTGCTCCTAGATCATTGAGAGAAGTTGCACTTGGAGGATGTTGGATATAATTATTTATGGCAATGTTCTGAGGCAGAATTGCAAGTAAGACCAGTCCCTTGGATAAAAAGCCACCGCACACATGAATTAATGCTTTACTGTGGGCATGATGCAGAACTCGTGGTAGTGCTCACCTTTCCCAAACAGTTTGAAGGGGTCTTCATTAGAAAAATAATTTCACCCTAGTCCTCTGCAGTCCAATCCCTGTACGTCCTAGAGAAGGACAGTCAACGAGAAGGACAGTCGACGAGAAGGTCCGTCAACGAGAAGGTCAGAGAAATTCTTTCCTGTCTGCCCTTCTTGATGCAAGCTAGCCTCCAAAGGCCTTTATCCCATTGTTCATGGAAGTGCACTGACACCTGCTGCCACTCCTTGGCAAGCTCTGCCTGCCCGACTGTTCAACTGATGACTTCCTTGAAGCCTGCTTCTTTCAGCAATTAAACTTCTCTCTCTTTGAAGGATTTTGCTGAACTGGTTGATTTAGGAGAACTATTACTAGCAACAATGTCCTTGCCTGTGAAGTCCTTTTGATCCAAAGCATTGATGATTATTTCTGTTTTTCTTGGAGGTAAATATGATTAACAGACGCCAATAATTTCAAGATCCTGCCCCCTCTTTAAAAGTAACCAGCATGCTGTATAATTCAATTAGCATGTCAGAGTCAACTTTTTTTGCCTTTTTTATTCTCTAAAGGCATTAAAGATTTTAGGACCAACAGTTATACGGTTCGGCTTAAGAAAAACTGTTGGATACATTAATGCATGTCACGATTATACAAGCAAATAGATTTATAAATGCATTCGGATATTTTGACACGTGTTATCCACATACTTCTGGTCTGACCTTTTTATCACTTTTCAACAGGCATTAAGTGTAAATGAGACGCTGATCAAACCCTTGGAGCGATTTCGGAAAGAACAACTTGGAGCCGTTAAGGTAATGGGGGGCACATATTTTATCATTCATGGTCTTATTTTATTGTTTGTACTAATAGAGAATATACTACTGGAGTATTACAGATCTATATGTTTTGCTTGATCCTACTATCAAGGTCCTAGGCAACAGACTTTCCATTATTCTGTCTCTCAGTGACTTTAATCCTTTGAAACAAACTACTTTACAATATTAATATAGTTTCTCCTTTCATTTATAGCCAAAATAGTATTTCTGCTTTTTTGTTTTTGCGTATGAAAGAGTCACTTATGAAACTGGCACACTAATGGAAATGCATCCTTTTTTGGGTACCCCAAAAAAATCACTGACTTCTGAATGAGGCCTTAAGCTGGGTCTACACAACAACTTTGGCAGTGACACCTAAAACATGGCCAAAGTGCACTGTGCTGCTGCTACATCTCAGCGCAATACAAGTGCAAGGGCTTTGTGACTCTGAGGATACTGTGATGGAAATTCATCCTTGTTTGGGTATGAAAAAAAACACTGACTTCTGAATGAGGCCTTAGGCTGGGTCTATGCAGCAACCTTGGCAGTGACACCTAAAACATGACCAAAGTTTACTTTGCTCCTGCTACATCTCAGTGCAATAAAAGTGCAAGGGCATTGCACCTCTGAGTTTACTGTGTGGAAATCCATCCCTTTATTTTTCATACCCAAAAAAACCCCAAAAAAACACTGACTTCAGAATGAGGCCTTAGGGCTGGGTCTATGCAGCAACTTTGATCTTTGGCCACATGTTAGGTGTCCCTGCCAAAGTTGCTATGTAGACGAAGCCTAAGGCCTCATTCAAAAGTCAGTGATTTATCTGCTACTCCAGAAAGGATGGATTTCCATCGCCGTATCCTCAGTCACAATGCCCTTGCACTTGTATTGCGCTGAGATGTAGCCGCAACACAGGGAACTTTGGCCACGTTTTAGGTGTCACTGCCACTGTGTTGCGACTAAATCTCAGCACAATACAAGTGCAAGGGCATTGTGACTCTGAGGATATTGATGGAAATCCATCCTTTTTTGGGTACCAGAAAAATCACTGACTTCTGAATGAGGCCTTAGATGTCACTACCAAAGTTGCTTCATAGACTCAGCCTGTTAAATAGCCAAAGTTCACTGTGTTGCTGCTACATGTCTGTGCAATACAAGTGCAAGGGCATTGCGACTCTGAGGATAAGGTGAGCTGAACAGCTATGTCACAAAAAATCTGACGCGGTTGGACTTTTTTCTACTTGCTTATCACATTACCCTTAGGATTACAATGCTACCCCATTCACTTGTATTGCACATGTTGAACTTCAGCCTCACATGTTTCACATCCAAAGTCGCTGTGTAACTCCAGCCGTAATCTGTCCCATTTGGTGTTAAATTTCACTTTGTGAAAGATCTTTTTGTTGGAATTATCTGTTTTAATCAACTTTTTAAAAAAAGTGTGGCTTAATTTTTTTTTATATATGTATAATTTTTTTCAATAACGCGTTTGCTAGCGTAATTGTGATTCTTGTGTATGCTTGTTTTATGTGCATCTAAGGATACAAATTGCTTGTTATATTATGTAGTTTACAGGCCAAACAGTTATATAAGTGAGAACTTCAATAACATTGCAAAGCAGTGTATTTTAAGCTGAATATATTCATCGCATTCTGCTTGGATGGGGGCACTGTCTGAGGTCCTCGTCCAAAAAAGGAATTCTAGAACAACTTGTATTTCAAGAGCCTTGGAGACCGATCAGCTATTGTTTGGCAGCAATGTCAAAAGATAATGACTGGAATATTCTCTGCTGGAAAAACTTGTATTATTCAGTCAAATTAAGTTATTGAAGGGAATTTTTAATCCTACCCAACACTTTTTTTTTTTTTTCCAAATGATATTTTCTGGTTTTAGATTTGAATTCTTTTTTTTTTTTTTTTTTTCTTCTGTAAATTATGGAGGTGTCAATTGTGACTGATGTTCTGTTAGCACAACTGAGAGTGATGATTTACAGCAGACTCATATACCACAGGAAGGAATAGGCTGAAGATGTTCGTTGAATTAAAGTGTTCTGGGCATGCTTTGTGATCTGTGTGGAGGTCACTGTACAGAGAGGGGGAGGGTGTGAGCTATGACCATTCCCTGTTGTGAAAGCTGGGTCTTCTGTTAAGTCAGCAGGCTTTTTGTACCACAAGACACCACAATCATTCCTACACTTTAGAGTTTGTAAGAACAGAATTACATTCTTAGATTGCGTAAGGATGCACGTTTTTTACAAGGAAAATGGTAACACCCAGTTGTCAGTTCATGCATACATTTCAGGGAGTCATAACTGTGAAACTGGACAACAGAGAACTAAGATAAGAGACTACAGAGTAGCTCTTTAGGCACTGTACATATCTTCTAAAACTAAGGAGGGTAGGTCAGGAGGCGCTGAAAGGGGCTGTTGAGCGCCCCAACAATTTAAAAATGGTGGAGGGTCCATTGGTCGATGGCATATACTCCAGTCTGATCCCTCCAGCAGGATGGATCAGGATTAGGATCAGGATCGGGATCAGCAGCAGTGACACGGGCTTCAGCTGTCATCTCCCTTTGCTACTAAGAAACCCGAGAAGCACCTAAAGTGGCCTAAGCATCGTTGAAGTGGCACTCGATCCGGTGGAAGACTCTCCAGTAAGAGTGGTACCCAGTACAGTCAGCAGAGCCGTGACAAGCCCGACAGCAGAAGAGCCTCCAGAGGAGAGTTGTCGAATGGCAGCGCTCCTCCCCCCGACCCGCTACTGCCTCTTTACGTCGGAGTGGTGAAAGATCTTTGGGTAAAGTTGACTTTTTAAAGAGGTTTTTTTGTTTGTGTGTCCCCTCCTTCTCTGTTGTGTTAGGCGGAGAGGCCAAGAAAGTGTTCTTTCAAAACCAAGAACAGAGAATGTGCCCTTGGTAAACAAGGGCTAGCCCATACTTGAACCAAAAGGCTCTGCAAGGATTGTATCCAGCAGACCCTTTCAGAGGAATCTCCGGGGTTTCCTTCAGATCTCAGATCCATCATTAGGTCTGAAGTAAGAAGCTCCCTTCAGTCCCTGAGAGAGCTGCCCCTGTAAGAAGCGCAAGCATTCCTTTACCTTGGCAAAAGCAAGCAGATCGGAGGGAGAATGTGGTTCTTCTGCTTCTGCATCTTCCTCCTTTTCTGACAGTGATGTTGACGAACGCCAGTGTTTTCCTGTAGAAAACACAGACAAGCTGATTAAGGCGGTCAGAAGTACGATGGGCATGTCGGATGAGAAACCACAACGTTGTATCCAGGGTGTGGTGTTTAAGGGACTAGAGCAGTAGAAATGTTGGGCCTTCCCGGTGGTTGAAAGAGTGCAGTCCCTAATATCCAGAGTGTGGAAGAAACCCGACAAGAGAGGGTCTGTACCTTGCAACTTTAAACCCCTTGGAAGAAGCCGCAGGTTCCTCCTGAGATAGGGCTCCTAAATATGATGTGGCGGTAACCAAAGCATCCAAAAAGTATTCAATCCCGTTTGAGGACATGGGGTCACTAAAAGACTCCATGGACAGAAAAGAGGATCTCTTCCTTTAAAAAAGCCTGGGAGTCCTCAGCAGGTGCTCTACGTCCAGCTATTGCTGCTACATGTACAGCAAGATTCCTGGCGGTATGGCTGACTCAGTTGGAAGACAAGCTTAAGAGAAAAGTTCCACGGGAGGATATTCTGTCTTCCCTGCCTCTAATGCAGAGAACAGCTGCATTCCTCTGTTAATGCATCAGGCGATTCGATGAGATTGGATGCCAAATCAGTGACGTTTCTAACGCACCTAGACAGGCCTTATGGTTGAAATGTTGCCCAGGAGATCTGCTAGTGAAAGCCAAACTCTGCTCGATCCCTTGTCAAGGAGAGTTTCTCTTCGGACCATTACTGGATGATGTACTTGAGAAGGCGGTGGATAAAAAGAACTTCCTGACTCTGTCCTTTCCCTCCTTCAAACTGTCCTTTCGCAAGAGATGGTAGAAACTGTAAGAATCCATCTAGGGACCGGAGTTCTTATTCGGATTGGAAAAAGGAAGCAAAGGGCTTCATGTTGAAGGGCCTGTCCCAGGATAAGAAGTCGTACAAATGACTCACCCGCCCAGGTTGGAGGAAGACTAGCCCATTTTCTTCCGCCTGGGAAAAGATTTCATTAAATCCTTGGGTTATCAGCATAATAAGATCAGGTCTAAAGTTGCCATTTCAGCCTTCCCCCCCGAAGATTTCTCCTGACATCCTCAAGGTCATCCCCTGGCGAACAGGAGGCTCTAGAGGTGGAGATAGGAAATCTGTTTGGAAAATCAGTCCTAATGGAAGTCCCAGTAGACTAAGTAGGAGAGGGGTTTCCCTCTCTTTTTGGTAAAAAAAAAAAGCCAGACAATACCTTTCGCACCATCATAAATTTGAAGGGGCTAAACAAACATCTACAGAATTTATCCTTCCAGATGGATTCCATGAAGTCCACCATAAAATATATGTTTCCAGGTTGCCACATGACTGTTCTGGACTTAAAAGACGCATATTCTCACGTCCCCATAAAATATCTCAGGGTGGCAGTTTGCATGGACTGAACAATCAGGCACTTGCAATACAGGGCTCTGCCCTTCGGCCTGGCATTTGCTCCACGGGTGTTCACGAAACTCATGCTAGAGATCACAGCTTAGCTATGGGGTAAAAAGGTCCTCGTACTCCCATATTTTGACGACTTCCTTGTTGTAGGCTGGTTGCTCAGCCATTGATCCCTCATCCTTCAGGCAGTCTTTTCCAAGTTGGAACATCTGGGCTGGATTCTGAACTGGGACAAGTCAAGATAGGAGCCAAACACAGTACAGACCTTCTATCTTCCACCAAGGTAGAAAAAATCCACAGTCTGGTGCTGCACGCAGTAACATCTCCAAAAATGTCTCTCAGGGACGCTATGTCTCTCCTGGGCTCCATGACCTCCACTATTCCGGTGGTCCTTTGGGCCCAAGGGCTTACCAGAGCCCTCCATTGAGACATTTTGAGGAAACAGACGGTTCTGGGAGACAAGTTTAAACAAGAGAATAACAAGGCAACTAGATTGCATCAGCTCCTTTCAGTGGTGGCTGGACCTGAGGAACCTGACGAGAGGGGTTCCATGGTCTGTCCCTGTATCCAAAATGGTTACCACGGATCTAAGTGTCACGGGCTGGGAGGCTCACCTATAAGACCATCTGGTTCAGGGACTTTGGTCAACACAAATGGCAGTGTCTTCCTCAATGTGAGGGAACTCTTAGCAATGGAGCGTACAGTACTGAATCTCCTGCCCTTACTGACAGGTTATCATACACGAATATTTTCAGACAATCAGGTGACTGTGGCTTATCTGAATCATCGGGGGGGCACGAGGTCCAGGTGACCATAGCAGACAAAATCCTGCAGTCAGCAGAGATTCCTTTTAATGTCGCTATCGGCAGTACACATAAGAGGGAAATACAATTACATGGCAGATTTCCTGAGCCACACTCAGCTGAGACAGGGGGAATGGGTCCTCAAACAGTCCATTTTCGAACACATAGCAGAAAAATGAGGTACTCCGGTCGTAGATCTATTTGTCACCAAACAGCACAGGGAGGTTCGGCAATTTTGCTCTCTGAACTCCAGGGAGCAACCGTATGCTGTAAACGCCCTGTTGACGAAGTGGGACTTCGACCTAGCCTACGCTGTCCCCCGTTAGTGCTACTTCCGACAGTCCTGAAGAAGATCTGAGATAACAAAGGGAGGGTGATTCTCATAGCTCCCGTCTGACCAAAGAGACCATGTTTTTTTTTTTTTACTGACTCAGATGTCGATCTCCAGTCCGTGGGTTCTCCCAGAAACCCCGGATCTCCTCTCCAAGGGGCTGGCTTTCCATCCTCTGACAGACAGATTACACCTGACTGCCTGGAATTTGAGAGGGCACTAATGTGTAGCAGGGGTTTTTCCCCGAATTTAGTTTCCACCTTATTACTAAAGCGGGGTTTACACGCAACGACATCGCTAACGAGATGTCATTGTGGTCACGGAATTCGTGATGCACATCCGGCCTCGTTAGCATCGTCGTTGCGTGTGAAACGCACGAACGACCGTTAACGATTAAACATACTCACCTAATCGTTGATCTTTGTCCAGTCGTTGTAATCCCGATTTATCGTTGCTGTTGCAGGACGCAGGTTGTTTGTCGTTCCTGCGGCAGCACACATCGCTATGTGTGACACCGCAGGAACGAGGAACAACCTCGTACCTGCGGCTGCCCACAATGAGGAAGGAAGGAGGTGGGCGTGATGTTCGGCCCGCTCATCTCCGTCCCTCCGATTCTATTGGGCGGCCGCTTAGTGACGTCGCTGTGACGCTGAACGAACCGCCCCCTTAGAAAGGAGGCGTTACGCCGGCCACAGTGACGTCGCTAGGCAGGTAAGTAGGTGTGACGGGTGTTAGCGATGTTGTGCGCCACGGGCAGCGATTTGCCCATGACGCATAACTGACGGGGGCGGGTATGCTCGCTATCGATATCGCAGCGTGTAAACCCCGCTTAAGTAGAAAAGCGGTGACCACAAAAAAATATTGCAGAACCTGAAAAAAATGTCTGTTGTCTACGGTTCTAGTCTCACAGGGGAGGTACCAATAAGCTCAGGTTTGGAATTTCTGCAAAGAGGTTTCGAACAGGGCCTATCTGTCAGTACGCTTAAAGTTCAAGTTTCAGCGTTAGCGTCCCTGTATAATAATGATCTTGCTGGGAACCGATTGGTGTCCAGGTTTATTAAAGCCAGTTCCCGTCTCAAACCTAAGCGTATGGTAGCCCTTCCTCCTTGGGACCTTAACATAGTATCAGCAGTGCTGACATGTCTCCTGTTCGGACCTTTAGATTATATTTCGGTAAAATGCCGAAGACTGTCCTCCTGATCGCTCTAACTTCGACGCGCAGGGTCAGTGACATTCAGGCCCTGTCAACCAACCCTCCCTTCATGCAATTCTTTGAAGACAGGGTAGTGTTAAGACCTGACCTGGCATACCTTCTGAAAGTGTCCAAATTTCATACATACCAGGAGATTGTGCTTCCATCTTTCTGTGATAAGCCAAAGGATGATGAGGAGGAGAGATGGCATTGTCTGGATGCGCTGCTGTGTTTAAGTCAATACCTTCTAGTCACTAGTTCCTGGAGGAAGCATAAGTCTTTGTCTTCTTCTTTCAAGGTTGTAAGAAGGGGGCTAGAGCCTCAAAGTCCACTCTGGCAAGGTGGATCAGGGAGGCCATAGCCTTAGCTTACTCAGCTAGTGGAAAGCAAGTACCTGCGGGCCTGAAGGCTCATTCCACGAGGGCGGTGGCATCTTCATGGGCAGAAAGAGCTGACGTCTCCATTGAGCAAATCTACAAAGCGGCTACATGTCATCGCCTTCAAACTTCTCCAAACATTAGAAATTAGATCTATCTTTTTCTGACCTCACCTTTGGGAGATGGGTTCTCCAGGCTGTAGTCCCTCCCGAAATTTTTTCTTCGCTGTAATTCTCTTGTGTCGTTATGGGGTGAAGGAAAAATACGCAATTACTTATCGGTAATGTGTTTTTTCTGAACCCATGACGGCACCCTTATATTCCCTCCCTGCACTGGGTGTTTTCTTTTGTCAGTTTTCAGCTTTACCTTTTTCACACAATTGTTCTGGTGGTGGCCATAAGTTGTATTAACCTTTTCCATTGGAGGTCCTTTCATGCTCTGTAATCAACTGATGCGGGGAGAGGTGCCGCCGTTTTTTATCCTGTAGGCTTCCTGTCTTTGAAGGGCGGATCCTCTCTCTCGTAGTGCCGTCGTGGCTTCAGAAAAAAATACATTACCGGTAAGTAATTATGTATTTCTACTCAAAGCAGGGCTTTGCATTTATTTATTTTTTTTATAGCAAAGACCTTGATTTTTCAAAGCATTTATGCACTAAAGCTAGCACAAACACTCTGGAAAGCTGCAAAATTTTTGCATAAGGTTTTGCAACTTTTCACATTTTCACTCCTGTTTCGAGCAGCTCTGTCAAAATGGGTGCTGCTTGGGAGAATCTGAGGCACAGCTGGGGACTGGAAGAATATTTTTAGCTTGGTCCAAAAATGAGGCAAACACCATTGATAAGATGCATTGAATTCCTTAAAGGTAATCTATCACTAGATTTTTGCTACCTCATCTGAGAGCAGCATAATGTAATGGAAGAGAGACTGAATCCAAAGATGTAACACTCAATTTACTGTGTGCATCCAAGTGCTGTTTTTGCGCAATATTGAAAGGACAGGAGAAGCTTTGTCATTTCTTTTATTCATCCATCCGTGAAAAACACTGATGGTAAATAAGACACTGATACCAGTATTCTGTTTTCACATACAGTTCGGGAATCTGTAAATGTAAATGAGACCTGTATGAGCCCAACAATGAGCTTTGCTAAGCGCCTCGATTGTGTGTGGGCTACAGAGAAAACAAGTAGGGTTCAGAAAGGTTATGTTCCCACAATGAGGTTTTGACAGTGTACATTTTTGTTGGGCAACAAAAAAAAGGGGGTCAGTTTCAGCAAAGTGGATGGTGTATATACAATAATATCATGCTATATCATGATATAATATCCTGTAGTCCATACATTACTGTATGAATTAACTTTTGTCAAAGCCAAATACCAGGAAGTATCAAAAAGAATGCAACTTTGGCATATCAGAGAGACAAAAACATTGAAAAAAAACATGTGACCTCATTTACGTTATAGGAGCAGAAAATCTGCAACATGAAAAGCTCACCAAACACTCATCATGGGAACATATCCTTAGGGAATGACAAGCACCACTACCAAATTTGCCTACTTTCCCCCCCCCAAAAATACAGACCTAATTTACACTGCTAGAGACATCCAGCTTTCCTGGATTCTCTTTCTCGCTTTTGGATTCAATAAAAATTCTTTAGAAAGAGTCGGGTGCACTATACCGGCCCGGCAGGTAGCGCTAGTCATGGGGTCACCTGTCCCGCTCACTGAAGGACAAACCCGTAGGGTATGTTCCCACAGTGCAGATTTTTTCTGCACATAAAACTACATCTCTTCCCAGGAGAAATGCTGCGGGAAAAAAAACTAGCTTTTTTTGAGTTTTTGTTGTCATGCACTAGGATAGGGAAAACACTGGGAAAAACGCAGAAATAATTGACATATTAATTGCTTTGGTGCCGTTTTTTTCTGCACCAAAATCTGCACTTCATTATTCTCATATACTTTGCTGTGATACGTTTTTCCTTGCAGTATCTATTAAAATCTACAAGGAAAAAGCGCAGCATGGGCACAGAGCTTAAAAGTCGTTAGTTGTCAGTCCTTTGAGTCTCCAGCAGTTATGGCACAATGCGGACAGCTGGTAATAATGTTGAGCCTGTAGTAAAACTGGATGTTTTTATGAAGATCAGATTACCTAATAACTGTAAGGCTATGTGTACCCACGTGTGTGCGCTCTGCACCGCAGCGCTTAGTCACTCCATGTGCGCTTCAGAGCGCAGCTGAAAAGCTCCGTTCTGAAACTTTGGTGACTGCAGAATTTGTGCGCTCTGGATGCTGCCTCTCCCTATAGACAGAATGGAGACAGCATGCAAAGCGCAGAAAAGAAGTGACATGTTGCTTTTTAGAATGCAGCGATTTGGCAGCATGCAAATCGCTGCGTTCTAAAACGCAACGTGGGCATGGATTATGCACAATCTTCATAGATTGTGCTGTGGACGCAGGACGCATGCAGTTACGCTGCAGTGCACATCGCAGCGTAACTGCATGCAATACGCACATTGTGGGCACATAGCCTTAGGCGGGCTTTGCACGTTGCAACATCGGTAACAATGTGTTACCGATGCTGCAGCGATAGTCCCGCCCCCGTCGCACGTTCGATATATAGTGAAAGCTGCCGTAGCGATTATTATCGCTACGGCAGCTTTACACGCACATACCTGCCGTGCGACGTCCCTCTGGCCGGCGTCCCGCCTCCTTCCTTAGGGGGCGGGTTGTGCGGCGTCACAGTGACTTCACACGGCAGGCGGCCAATTGAAGTGGAGGGGCGGAGATGAGCAGGATGTAAACATCCCGCCCACCTCCGTCCTTCTCATTGCAGCCGGGAGGCAGGTAAGGTGAAGTTCCTCGCTCCTGCGGCTTCACACACAGCGATGTGTGCGGCCGCAGGAACGAGGAACTACATCGTACCTGTCGCTCCCCCGACATTATGGAAATGTCGGAGGCTGCAGCGATGATACGATGACGACGATTTTGCGCTCGTTCATCGTATCATCTAGGATTTACACTACGACATCGCAAGTGACGCCGGATGTGCGTCACTTTCGATTTGACCCCACCGACATCGCACCTGCGATGTCGTAGTGTGCAAAGCCCGCCTTAGTCTTATTAGGCAGTGTTTTCAGAAGTTGTAATCTCTTTTGGTCTCTGGCTATCTTGGAATTTCATTCCTAAACTTTTATTATGCCTTTAAAAACCATATGGGGAAAAAAAAGTGCTTGAACATGAATTAAAAAATAACCAAAAATGAGTCTGGAATCGCACATGCAGTTTTTTTGTTTTTAATTTTTTTAGGCAAAACCAGCAGAGAATTCAAATTGAAATGTAAGAAAGTATTAATTATTTTTTTTTTTTACTCAATCCACTTCTTGTTTTCCTAAAAAAAAATTCAAAAAAAACCTACCAAAAACTGCATGTCTGATTTCTACCTAAGCCCAAAGGCAAGTGCACACATCTTTTTAAGGCGAGTGCTGAGTACAAGAGCACCACAAAAGCATTCTATAAAATGAACATATTGCACAGCTGTTAAAAGAAGTGACATATGTATTCCTTTGGAGGCTTCTGGAAGCCGCCCACACTCGATACTTCACAGTATAGAGCAGGAATGTCAAACTCAAATAGAAAGAGGGCCAAATATAAAAACTTGGACAGAATCGTGGGCAATTTTTTTCAGTCGGGGGCCCCAAATAGTCCTCCATACAGAATATTGTGCCCACTATAGCCCTCCATACAGAATAATGTGCCCCACATAGTCCGCCATACAACACAATATACCCAACATAGCCCTCCATATAGAAAAGTAGGCCCCACATAGCACTCCATGCAGAATAATGGGCCCCATATAGTCCGCTATACAAAATATACCCAACATAGCCCTCCATACAGAATAATAGGCCACACATAGCCCTTCATACAGAATAATGCGTCCCACCTAGTCCTCCATACAGAAGAATGGGCCCCACATAGTCCTCCATACAGAAGAATGGGCCCCACATAGTCCTCCATACAGAAGAATGGGCCCCACATAGTCCTCCATACAGAAGGATGGGCCCCACATAGTCCTCCATACAGAAGAATGGGCCCCACATAGTCCTCCATACAGAAGAATGGGCCCAACATAGTCCTCCATACAGAAGAGTGGGCCCCACATAGTCCTCCATACAGAATAATGGGCCCCACATAGCCCTCCATACAGAATAATGGGCCCCACATAGCCCTCCATACAGAATAATGAGCACCACATACTCCTCCATACAGAATAATTGACCCCACGTAGGCCTCCAAACAGAATAATGGGTGCCTGGCATCGTGGGCCAAATAAAGTCAGCCTTCGGGCAAGATTTCGCCCTTAAGCCAGAGTGTGACGCTTGTGGTATGAAATAAAAGAAGCCACAAAAAAGTGACTGACTGCTTCCTGAAGCAGCTCTGCCTGGGAAAGCTCGTCGGCTGGGCCAAGATATATATAACTTCATATACACATGGCCTAGAGATGCTTTGTTTCATTTTTTGTAGGCAGGTTACATATATGATTTTAAGCAAAAAAAGCCACAGTGTAAACCCGACCCACTACCTATGCGTTTATAAGATGTTTTTGGCCCTGAGCTGTTTGTAGGCAATTCCTCTTTCCTGTTATTTATATATGTGCAGAGAAATAAACGTACCGATAATAATCTGGGAAAG
The DNA here is from genome assembly GCF_048569485.1 of Anomaloglossus baeobatrachus. Taxonomy (NCBI): domain Eukaryota; kingdom Metazoa; phylum Chordata; class Amphibia; order Anura; family Aromobatidae; genus Anomaloglossus; species Anomaloglossus baeobatrachus. The sequence goes on along the minus strand of NC_134353.1, from coordinate 212,375,054 downwards.
CCATAAAAAGATAACCGTTACTTCAGAGCGATACATTGACATATGCAATCAAAGATAATAAAATATGTATGACTTTTACACAGGAAGAAAAGAAGAAGTTTGATAAAGAAACAGACAAGAACTACAGCAATCTAGATAAACACGTGAGCATGTCTTCAAAGAAGAAAGAGCCACAGTTACAGGAGGTAAGGCAGTCCTGGAGTACTGTGCTGCTGTCACCCAAATCTAGTATATATCTCTTGGAGGCCTAAACTCCGCTGCCCAAGTGCATTACTATAGGACTCCACCATGGCATATTGTGGGAAGGGCTGCCCTGCATATACCCCTGGTCATTCATCCAAATATACCAGTTTGTAACGATACTTACTGTATGTGCAAAACACAATACACACAAGATCCACATCATTATGCAACAACACTGGAGAAATAATGACACATTGCCCCACATCCCCTCATACATGTCGGTCTTTGGGATCTGAATCACATGCCTTTTAAATACAGAAATCTGTAGGACTGTTCTGGGAGGAAGAAAAATTGTGGTTTGCTCCATGGAATAAAAAAAATCCAAAAGGAATCCAGCACTTCATAAAAAGGTAGACTTTATTCCAAAAAACCTTTTTTCAAAAATTTACAAAAATAGGAAACATACAGGGAATGGAAAAATCACCATAGTGCGGTTTACGAGTTTCGAGGCAGCATGCCTCTTAATCATAACCTGAAATACTAGTGGCGTAGGGTCCATTTAAACACTTACAAAAGAAACGTTCTCCAACACACATGATCCCAGTAAGTAAGAACAAGAAAGAAAGCGAGAATGAAAAAGGCAAAGTCATGTAAATATATTAATGTGTGTTTATATATATATGTGTGTGTGTATGTATGTGTATATCTAATATTTATTAATGTTTGTGTGTGTGTATATATGTATATATATAATATGTGTGTGTGTGTATCTATATATATAATTGCCTTATTCTGTCTGTCTGTCTGTCTGTCTGTCTGTCATGCTTCAAAATTGTGTCCTTCCGGTGACATTGTGTCCTTACGGTGACACAAAGCTGATTGGCCGCTGGGCTCGCCATGGCCCCGCCCCCCCACACGGATTGGCCTCTCGCCCCGGCTCTCTGCAGGCCCCGCCCCCCTCACGCAATGCACGCTCGCTCTGGCCCAACTGACACGGAGCTCCGATTCCCAGGTGAGTACACACACACATCACACTCACTCTCACACACACCTCACACACACCTCACACATCACAACATCCTGGGATATCGCTTGCTTCTACACCGGCTCCGTCAGGATCCCAGCAGCGCCAGACATAACCTTGCGATGCTGGGATCTTGACGGAGGCCGTGAAAGCTGGTAACCATTATACACATCGGGTAACTAAGGTCCCTTAGTTACCCGATGTGTATCATAGTTACCAGTGTACACCGGCTCCCACTCACTCTCACACACACCTCACACACACATCACATCGCATCCACACATCAAGCTCCTGCAGCGGCGGAAAATACAGACACCTAACAGCACACACACACACATACACACATCAGATCACACTCACCCTCACACACACATCACATCGCATCCACATACTCACAACATCCTGGGATATTGCTTGCTTCTCGGCCTCGATACTGTGCTGTTAGCTTCCAGGACCTGACGGAGGATGCTGGGGAAGGCTGGGAGGAGAGAGGCTGATCCTGGGGAAGGCTGGGAGAGGGAGGCTGATGCTGGAGTAGGCTGGAAGGAGGCTGATGCTGGGGGAGGCTAGAAGGAGAGAGGCTGATGCTGGGGGAGGCTAGAAGGAGAGAGGCTGATGCTGCGGGCAGAGAGGCTGATGCTGCGGGCAGAGAGGCTGATGCTGGTGCAGCATGGGGAATGGAGCACGATGGGGGGTGCGCAGCATGGGGGATGGAGCACGATGGGGAGTGCGCAGCATGGGGGATGGAGCACGTTTGGGAGTGCGCAGCATGGCGGATGGACCACGTTTGGGAGTGCGCAGCATGGAGGATGGAGCACGTTTGGCAGTGCGCAGCATGGTGGATGGACCACGTTTGGGAGTGAGCAGCATGGCGGATGGAGCACGTTTGGGAGTGCGCAGCATGGCGGATGGAGCACGTTTGGGAGTGCGCAGCATGGCGGATGGACCACGTTTGGGAGTGCGCAGCATGGCGGATGGACCACGTTTGGGAGTGCGCAGCATAGCGGATGGACCACGTTTGGGAGTGCGCAGCATGGCGGATGGACCACGTTTGGGAGTGCGCAGCATGGCGGATGGACCACGTTTGGGAGTGCGCAGCATGGCGGATGGAGCACGTTTGGGAGTGCGCAGCATGACGGATGGAGCACGTTTGGGAGTGCGCAGCATGGCGGATGGAGCACGTTTGGGAATGCGCAGCATGCCGGATGGTGCACGATGGGGAGTGCGCAGTATGGCGGATGGAGCACGTTTAGGAGTGCGCAGTATGGCGGATGGAGCACGTTTGGGAGTGCGCAGCATGGCGGATGGAGCACGTTTGGGAGTGTGCAGCATGACGGATGGACCACGTTTGGGAGTGCGCAGCATGGCGGATGGAGCACGTTTGGGAGTGCGCAGCATGGCGGAAGGAGCACGTTTGGGAGTGCGCAGCATGGCGGGTGGAGCACGTTTGGGAGTGCGCAGCATGGCGGATGGAGCATGATGGGGGGTGCGCAGCATGGCGGATGGAGCACGTTTGGGAGTGCGCAGCATGGCGGATGGAGCACGTTTGGGAGTGTGCAGCATGGCGGATAGAGCACGATGGGGAGTGCGCAGCATGGGGGATGCAGCACGTTTGGGAGTGCGCAGTATGGCGGATGGAGCACGTTTGGGAGTGCGCAGCATGGCGGATGGACCACGTTTGGGAGTGCGCAGCATGGGGGATGCAGCACGATGGGGAGTGCGCTGCATGGGGGATGGAGCACGATGGGGGGTGCGCAGCATGGGGGATGGAGCACGATGGAAGGTGCACACCTCCCCCCAACACACACACACACACACACGCGCACTGCACAACACACACACACTGGGAACCACAAACAACGCCCTACACAGACACCCACACACACAGACAACGCTGCACACACACAACACCCAACACACAAACACCGCAGCACACACAAATATACGCACATACCGCACAACACACACATTGCTCAAAACATACCTCCCCCAAAACACACCAGACACACACAAACCGCACAACACACACACACACACAACGCTACAGACACACAGCGCTCCACAAACAACGCAACACACGCAACACGCATACAACACCGCTCTCACCCCCCGCCACACCCAGAACATGTACAGCGCCCTACACAAACACTTGGTAACTACACACAACAACATCTATATATATATATAACAAAAATCATACATGAACTACACAATACGTAAATTCTAGAATACCCGATGCGTAGAATCGGGCCACCTTCTAGTATATATATATATATATATATATATATATATATATATACCGTATTTTTCGGACCATAAGACGCACTTTTTTCCCCCCAAATGTTGGGGGAAAGTGGGGGGTGCGTCTTATGGTCTGACTATAAGGCTGCGGGGAATGAGGGTGCCGCGGTGCAGCGGGTCATCGGCGGCACGAGCAGGCTGTAACAGCCTGCCGTGACCACGTGGGCCCGCTCATTACATATGCACGCCCATCCTCCCGCCCATCATCTCTCAGCGAAACCGGCGCTGACAGGTGGGCGGGGGGGGGGGGTGCATGCATAATTAGCAGCCGGCCGTGATCACCCCTGGCAACTACAGCCTGGAGTGATCATGTGCGGCTGTATTCACTGCCCCCCGTGCATCATTATCAGCGCGGGGTGCAGTGAATCAGTGTACTCACCCGTCACAGTGTGTGGAGCCGCCCCCCTGCAGCATTACGTCTTCCTGTCTGTGCCGGCGGTCAGCTGATCTGGACACTAGCGGCGCGCACCGCGATGACGTCATCGCTGTGCGCGCCGCTAGTATCCACCAGAATCGATCAGCTTACCGCCGGCACAGACAGGAAGACGCGATGCTGCAGACACCGGTGACGGCTCCACACAGCGGCGCTGCAGCTGAGACAGAGATCGGTGCTTCAGGGAGTGAGGAAGGGTAAGTATAAACGTTTATTTTTTTTCTTCCTGTGCCACAGGATACACGCCATTTACCAGGATGGGGGCATTTCATGAGCAGGATGGATGGGGGCATATCATGAGCAGGATGGATGGGGGTATATCATGAGCAGGATGGATGGGGACATATCATGAGCAGGATGGATGGGGGCATTTCATGAGCAGGATGGATGGGGGCATATCATGAGCAGGATGAATGGGGGGTATATTATTAGCAGGATGGGGGGTATATGAGCAGGATCATATACAAGGCAGGAGGATCCTTATCAGAATGGGGTACCTTAGTAGAAAATTTGGGGACATTACCCCCATAACAGTGTCAGCAGCAGATCCTCACCCCATAACAGTGTGTCATGACCATATTTTTTGGTTAAAATTTTATTTTCCTATTCTCCTCCTCTAAAACCAGGGTGCGTCTTATGGTCAGGTGCGTCTTATAGTCCGAAAAATACGGTGTGTGTATATAATTAATATATATATTTATATATATATATATATAATATATATATATATATATATATATATATATATATTTATATATATATATTTATATATATATATATATATATATATATATATATATATATATATATATATATATATATATATATATATATATATATATATATATATATATATATATATATATATATATATATATATATATGTAATATGTGTGTGTGTGTATGTATATATACAGTCATATGAAAAAAGTTTGGGCACCACTATTAATGTTAGCCTGTTTTCTTCATAACAATTTGGGTTTTTGCAACAGCTATTTCAGTTTCATATCTCTAATAACGGATGGACTCAGTAATATTTCTGGATTGAAATGAGGTTTATTGTACTAACAGAAAATGTGCAATCCGCATTTAAACAAAATTTGACCGGTGCAAAAGTATGGGCACCTCAACATAAAAGTGACATTAATATTTTGTACATCCTCCTTTTGCAAAAATAACAGCCTTTAGTCGCTTCCTGTAGCTTTTAATAAGATCCTGGATGAAGGTATATTTGACCATTCCTGTTTACAAAACAATTCCAGTTCAGTTAAGTTTGATGGTCGCCGAGCATGGACAGCACGCTTCAAATCATCCCACAGATGTTCAATGATATTCAGGTCTGGGGACTGGGATGGCCATTCCAGAACATTGTAATTGTTCCTCTGCATGAATGCCTGAGTAAATTTGGAGCGGTGTTTTGGATCATTGTCTTGCTGAAATATCCATCCCCTGCGTAACTTCAACTTCGTCACTGATTCTTGCACATTGTCAATCTGCTGATACTGAGTTGAATCCATGCGACCCTCAACTTTAACAAGATTCCCGGTGCCAGCATTGGCCACACAGCCCCAAAGCATGATGGAACCTCCACTAAATTTTACTGTGGGTAGCAAGTGCTTTTCTTGGAATGCCGTGGTTTTTTTTGTCTCCATACAGAACGCCTTTATGTATGACCAAACAACTCAATCTTTGTTTCATCAGTCCACAGGACCTTCTTCCAAAATGTAACTGGCTTGTCCAAATGTGCTTTTGCATACCTCAGGCGACTCTGTTTGTGGCGTGCTTGGAGAAACGGCTTCTTTCACATCACTCTCCCATACAGCTTCTCCTTGTGCAAAGTGCGCTGTATTGTTCACCGATGCACATTGACACCATCTGCAGCAAGATGATGCTGCAGGTCTTTGGAGGTGGTCTGTGGATTGTTCTTGACTGTTCTCACCATTCTTCTTCTCTGCCTTTCTGATATTTTTCTTTGCCAGCCACTTCTGGGCTTAATAAGAACTGTACCTGTGTTCTTCCATTTCCTTACTATGTTCCTTACTATGTTCCTCACAGTGGAAACTGACAGTTTAAATCTCTGAGACAACTTTTTGGATCCTTCCCCTGAACAACTATGTTGAATAATCTTTGTTTTCAGATCATTTGAGAGTTGTTTTGAGGAGCCCATGATGCCACTCTTCAAAGGAGATTCAAATAGGAGAACAGCGTGCAAGTGGCCACCTTAAATACCTTTTCTCATGATTGAATACACCTGCCTATGAAGTTCAATGCTCAATGAGGTTAAAAAAACAATTTATTGTTTTAGTAAGTCAGTAAAAAGTAGTTAAAAGTGTTCAAATCAAGAAATTGATAAGGGTGCCCATACTTTTGCACCGGTCAAATTTGGTTTAAATGTGGATTGCACATTTTCTGTCAGTGCAATAAACCTCATTTCAATCCAAAAATATTACTGAGTCCATCAGTTATAAGATATATGAAACTGAAATAGCTGTTGCAAAAACCCAAATTGTTATGAAGAAAAAAGGTTAACATTAACAGGGGTGCCCAAACTTTTTCATATGACTATATATATATATATATATATATATATATATATATATATATATATATATATATATATATATATATATATATATATATATATATATATATATATATATATATATATATATATATATATTACACATATTTATTTGTTTTATATCAGGCCAATATTAAGACAATCCATTAAAAATTTAGGGTGAGGTCGGTTTGTTTATTTAATCTACCAGGATAGGACGTTTCCATCATTAAAATCAGTAAGCTTCTCTGTTCCACAATGTTAGTCTCCGATCTCTCACCAAACCCCCCCCCCCCCCCGTTCGTCAGAGAAGCATTAACACTCTCAATGCCTGCCGACACCATTTTGTAAAACTTTTTATGGCATAAAATCTTCCCTTCTATGAAGTGTTGGATTCCTTTTGGATTCTTCTATTGGTAGGACCCTTCTTATCTGCATCACGTGGGGAACAGGTGAGCTGGACTTTTTGTTTTCTTGCTCCAGTGCATGTTGTACATGAAATCTAGTGACATGGCTTTATTAATATACAGTGTATATGTATGTAAATATATATACAAAATATAATACACAGTATATACTGTGGATAAAAAATATAATTTGCTAAGGAATGATGTACAGTGCAGCATTGTCTGCTTTCACACCCGGCATGAAGTAATGTGCCGCCCTGCATCTAATTTATGTGGTGATGTTATTTCTCAGCCGTATACATGCAGTTACACAACGGCTTCTTTGTACTTCCTGCATTGCAGACAGTGTGCAGAGTATACAGTAAAGCATCCTATACTCGCTTTATGGAAACCGTAACCTACATGTAATTAAATAAGTCAGTAATTGTCACTTTCTGCACCAAGATCACATACAGTGCCTTGCAAAAGTATTCGGCCCCCTTGAATTTTTTAACCTTTTCTCACATTTCAGGCATCAAACATTAAGATAAAAATGCTAATGTTATGGTGAAGAATCAACAAGTGGGACATAATTGTGAAGTTGAACGAAATGTATTGCTTATTTTAAACTTTTTTTAAAAAAATAACTGAAAATTGGGGCGTGCAATATTATTCGGCCCCTTTAAGTTAACAATTTTTAGCGCCACCTTTTGCTGAGATTACAGCTGCAAGTCACTTGGGGTATGTGTCTATCAGTTTTGCACATCGAGAGACTGAAATTCTTGCCCATTCTTCCTTTGCAAACAGCTGGAGCTGAGTGAGGTTGGATGGAGAGCGTTTGTGAACAGCAGTTTTCAGCTCTTTCCACAGATTCTCGATTGGATTCAGGTCTGGACTTTGACTTGGTCATTCTAACACCTGGATATGTTTATTTGTGAACCTTTCCATTGTAGATTTTGATTTGTTTTGGATCATTTTCTTGTTGGAAGACAAATCTCCATCCCAGTCTCAGGTCTTTTGCAGACTCCAACAGGTTTTCTTCAAGAATGGACCTGTATTTGGCTCCATCCATACTGCCACCACCATGTTTGACAGTGGGGATGGTGTGTTCAGGGTGATGAGCTGTGTTGCTTTTACGCCAAACATATCGTTTTGGCATTGTGCCCATATTGTTCGATTTTGGTTTCATTTGACCAGACCACCTTCTTCCACATGTTTGGTGTCTCCCAGGTGACTTGTGGGAAACTTTAAACTACACTTTTTATGGATATCTTTGAGAAATGGCTTTCTCCTTGCCACTCTTCTATAAAGGCCAGATTTGTGCAGTGTACGACTGATTGATTGATTGTTTTCCTATGGACAGACTCTCCCACCGCAGCTGTAGATCTCTGTAGTTCATCCAGAGTGATCATGGGCCTCTTGGCTGCATCTCTGATCAGTCTTCTCCTTGTTTGAGATGAAAGTTTGGATGGATGGCCGGGTCTTGGTAGATTTGCAGTGGTATGATACTCCTTCCATTTCAATATGATCGCTTGCACAGTGCTCCTTGGGATGGTTAAAGTTTTGGAAATCTTTTTGTAACCAAATCCAGCTTTAAACTTCTCTACAACAGTATCATGGACCTGCCTGTTGTTTTCCTTGATCTTCATGATGCTATCGGCGCTTTAAACAGAACACTGAGACTATCACAGAGCAGGTGCATTTATACGGAGACTTGATTACACACAGGAGGCTTATATGTATCATCATCAGTCATTTAGGACAACATTGGATCATTCAGAGTTCCTCAATGAACTTCTGGAGTGAGTTTGCTGCACTGACAGTAAAGGGGACAAGTAATATTGCACACCCCAAGTTTCAGTTTTGTTTATTTTTTTTAAAGTTTAAAAAAATTCAAAAAATTTGTTCAACTTCACAATTGTGTCCCACTTGTTGTTGATTCTTCACCATAACATTAAAATGTTTATCTTTATGTTTGAAGCCTGAAATGTGGGGAAAGGTTGAAAAATTCAAGGGAGCCGAATACTTTCACAAGGCACTGTATCTAATAACCCTGCACATGCCGAGAAGTGACAGCTATTCAATCTTGGGCAATATATTTATCCCCCACCTGCAGACCCTAACAGATCTCCTATATAAAGATCTATACCCTAGACCGTTCTGTACCTTCATCCACAGCTCCATATACAGAAATCATGCCCCCTATGGGTCAGACAAATACCAGTTCTTAATACTAATTTTACTGCAGCTGCAGGGATCACCATCCTCCTTGCTCCTCTGGACAGATCCTCAAATAAGAGGAGGAGGAGGAACATCACGATGAGGACGGCAGTGTCGGGAGGAGCACAGCTGGCAGTGTATTGAGTAGAACAGGCTGGGTGGGCTTTAAAGGGAGTCGGTCAGATGGTTTAGGACTACCAAGCTCATTACTGCGTCAGTTTCAGGGCTGATCTCATGGGAAAAGACCACTCTACCATTTTCCTATCAAGGCGAAGGAAAAAGCATTGGTCAGATTTACTGTGGAGTATGTATGGAGCTTGTGACGCATTGTTGCACTTGTCAGCTTATAAGCAATTAAAGTTGTCTTTTTTTTTTTTCTTTTTTCTGCAAAGCTGTATCTGTGGTCAAAAAAAGTGTATTTAGAAGTCCTCTGACTAGCGCTGATATTAGTGTAGAAGCCATAAACCATCTGACCGGTCTCCTTTAAAGGGAATCTGTCACTGTATTTTTTCTATCTAATTTGAGAGCTGCATGATGTAGAGGCAGAGACACCGATTCAACCAATATATCACTTATTAGGCTACCTGTTGAAGTTTTGATAAAATTACTTTATCTGCTGCATAATATCTACCAATTCTCTGAATGCTGAGCTTTCTATAACTCCACCCACAACACTGATTAGCAGCTTTCTGCCTATGAACAGTGTACACAGAAAGCTGGTGGTGGGGTTATACAGATATCATGATCATTGAGGACTACATGGTAGCAGATTTACTAGTCTTCTAATGATAATCTGCTGATAAAACAATGGCTTTACCAAAGCTACAGTAAGCAGCAGTAAGTGACAAATCGCTTTAATCAGATCCTCCATCTCTACATTTTGTTGCTCTCAGATTAGGTAGCAAAAACCTGCTGACAGATTCCCCTTTCAGTCTTGTGAAACTTCCTCCTTAATAATGAAACCTTGCTAGAAACTAGCTCAGTCCTAATTTTTTATTTTTTTTCCCAACTTTTGGCATGCCCTCTGAGATTGCAGCACGTATCTCCTAAGGTACGATTACTGCCGGTTGAGAATTGCTGGTCTATACCATTTGTGTGCACTGTGCAAAATCTTCAGTGCACTCATATGTATTATTGCATATATGATAATAATCTTTATTTCTATAGTGCCAACATATTCCGCAGTGCTTTACAAATCAGGAGGAACATATACAAACAAGTTACAGTTATAGAAAATACAATATTTAGAGGGAAAAAAAAAAGACAACCCTGCTTGTGAGCAATGTGCGTTCCCTCTTTGTTGTATGTGCCCCCTCTGGCCCAATTTTTGGTCCTCAATAAATGGATTTATTTTTTTTTTTTATTTTTTTTTAGTTAACTTAGCGGGGACTTTGGTTGTTTCTTTTTTTTTTTTTTTTTGCTATCTTTTGTCAAACCTCACTTCAGACGACATGAATTACGTACAATTCCTATATCCACGGGTAAAATGCTCGGGTAAGATCTGCAGTCCACGCGACGTTCTATTAATGGAAGATAGTTATCTTGTTAGTTGAGATCCTGAAAGCTCGAATGTTTTTCTTGGCTGGCTTTCATTCTCTAGAGGGGTTATTTTCAAACAACGTTGCTCATTTTCTCATACATTCCTCCTTAGTAGTCCCTTTGGAGAAGCAAAGGATGTGTTCCTGGCCTCTTAGACAAGGTCATCTCACCAGAGAAAAGAGAGAATCCGCTATTTCACTTCTTTCTCCCAGCATTAGGATTTCAGAGTATTGGAAATAGTTTCTGCTAAAACTCGCTGATCTTCAAACAAGAAGCAGAAAATTAGAAAACTTCAGTGCTCATAGATTAATTTCCGAGGGGACTCCTAGGAGAGACCTGAGGGTCCTGCTTACCACGTCCTATACACACTAACAGCCTTCTCTATACACGCTGATACAGGGTCATCTGTCCATTATAAAAACATAAAAGATGGTCCTTCTATTCTGCCCTAATTTTATTTATTTTTAAAATATTTTAATTCCAGGTGGGGTAAAATCTCTTTTAATGTTGGTTTTCACCCAAATCTGGAAATGTTAGCTATCACTGTTTGTAAGGCTTTGTTCACACAAATGTATTTTCCTTCCGAGTTCTCTGTGGGGTAAAAAAAAAAAAAGACAGAATTGAATCAATAGTGTTCAGTAGGGCTGGTTAGATTACCTTATTTTATTTGTCACTAATCAGATATTTTTAAGTAGAATTTCCTAATTTCTGGTCTTTTGATATCCAAGACTATATCCATTTATACTACTTTTTTTTGTAATTAATTAAAGGGGTATTCTAATAAGCCACAGGTCAGGTCCGGCTGGATACAGGTCAGATCAGGGAGGAGACAGAGGTCAGGACGGGGCAGGACACAACACAGGTCACGAACGGGAACGTAACGCAGCTGAGCCGGAATTATAACTGGCGAAGCACTGGAGGTGCAGCGCCAGGATATAGCGGCCAGTAGATCAGAGTGAGGCAGCAAGGATTAACCCCTCATGACCTAGAACCCTGAGAAGGAATACCAGGAATGACTCAGAAATGCTGAGTCAGGCATGGGTCATGACTCGGGGGGGGGGGGGGGCCTGACTGCTAAGACTCCTGCCAATCTCCTTTAACCCTAGAACACATACCTGGGGCCTCGCATGTCTGCTAGGTCTCTTGTTTTCTATTGTAGATTTCTATGGTTGCGCGTTCTAGGGTTAATGGAGTGATTTTCTCACCATTTGAATATAGTGATGATGCATGTGCTTGACCGCGACATCTTTCATTGTTTATAGATCTGCCTTAGATAACTGAGTGCTATATTCAGCTATAGAGATTTCATGGAGCAGTATTTGAGCATGCACCCTACTGCTCTATTCAAATGGGGTAGACAAAAGTACTTCGTTCTGTCGTTCTGGCTAATGACTGGGGTCTCCGCAGTCAGACAGCCACAGATTTAGACATAATCACTTGTGATGAGCGAGCATGAAGTTTCTCAGGTGCTCAGTACGCGTAACAAGTTAGATGCTCAGAGGGGTGCGATTTAAGTACTTGAATATAATGAAGTCAATGGTAAACTTAAGCATTTTTACAGAAGGGTTCCCAGAAAAATGTTTGAGTTCCCCATTGACTTCCATTATACTCGGGTACTCGAGTTGCGCACATCTGAGATTACAACTGCTTGTTACCAAGCACACAAACATAGTAGTGCTCGCTCGTCACTAGCAATTACTAGAGATGAGAGAACCTTTGAAAGGTCTGATTCGCCGGGTTCAGCCGAACTTTAGATAAAGTTCAGTTTGGGACCTGAAATTGATCCCAGAACCTGAACCTCATTGGAAGTCAAGGATTGGGCAGTTAGGCTCTCCGCCTACATATGGCCAATCATAAACAGAACATTTTTCTTTTTTTTTTTTTTTTTTTCATGAATATGCTTCATTCAAAAACTTTGTTTTCCCCCCCCATTGAAATCCGCTAAGAGACTGCTAGCGGCACTCACTGGGTGGAGCACCGAGCGTACCTGAGCACCCTGATACTCGATCAAGGGGTTAGTATATGTAGAGCACCCGAACTCAGACATAGTTTGTTGTTTTTTATATATAATATATAAGTCCATGCTCAGTACAAACACCAAAACTTTACAGTCCAGGTTCGCTCATCTGTAGTAATCACCCATCCTGTGAATAGGTAGTAGCTGCTTGTTATGGAGGTATCACTTTTAACTTCTGAACTATTAGATGCCAAATCAAAGAATTGCAGTGAGTGCTATTATGGAAACTGTATTGTAGTTAATAGTTATGATGGGCGTTTTCTGTCGCCCTCCTAATTCATGTCTGAGCTGATAGTGTATATATTAAATCCATATATAGTGCTTTAGGTTCTTGGTGATAGGAAATGTTTATACTGCTCTCTAAGTTCTTAACTTTCTTTACAAAGGGAGCACAAATCTATTCCTTACAGGGTATGGCATGAGATGTACAGTGCAGTTATTATTCAGCTAAATGCAGCTGTTTTCTTTCTCTCCTATTTAGGCAGATGTCCAAGTGGAGCAGAATCGGCAACATTTTTACGAGCTGTCGCTAGAATATGTATGTAAACTGCAAGAAATCCAGGAGCGGAAAAAATTTGAATTTGTGGAACCTGTAAGTGAAGACATTGGTATACAGAGCATAAATGGTCTGTGGCATTCTGTACATAGTCATTGCTGCCAGCAAAGCACAGGAGAACATGCTTACTACTTAAAGGGATTGTGTAATAATTATGGAAAGCAAGAACAACAAGTATAATACATTAAAACAAAAAATAAAAAACTTGTTACTGAGCTCTGATGTTCTCTTGTGACATATCATTGCTTTCAGAATGTAGACAATCACTGGGGAGGTACTACTTTCAGGGGTGGCCATATCTCATGCAGTTCAGGGGCCCATGGTTAGATGTGGTCATTCCACTTTCTCCCATGATAGTGGTGGAAAGGTTTGCTGCATCTTTTCATTCATTCATTCAGTCAGTCATTCAAAGTTAACTAAAGGGGTGTTCTTATGTTCTGATATTGGTAGAGTTGGTTAGTCAGCATGAAAATGAGCAAGTTTGCAATGGACTTGATTTTCCTATACGTTTTTGGTTTTCCTCGCATAGAGTACAGGTTCTTTCCAAGGTGATCTAACACCCAAGCATAGCAGAGTATAGGATGTAGTTATATTTAAAGGAGTTAACTCCCAAGATACCAGCCACCTCTCCAAAGCCCACTGATTGCTATACAACAGTTAGCTGCTCTCCCTTGCCTTCCTCTCAGTTCTAGGCTTTTTTGTCTTGCAAAATCACAAACACGTGGCCCCCAAACTGTTGACAATTTCCAGAGCAGTTCATTGTGCACAAGAGATTTGCTGTATATGATAACTACACTACAGTATATGAAATATAGTATAGACTACAGAACAAGGATGTCCAGGTCAGTAATGTGCTAAAGTAGTATAAGCTCAGCAGTAGTACCAAGCTACTGATCAGAAATGTTAGTTTAACCCCTTAACGACCGCGGATGGTAAATTTACGTCCTAGCGGTCATATTGTTACTCTCCCGCTGCTTCCGCATGACTTCCAGTGGTTGTCATGGTACATGTGATGACTCCTGTAGCTCACATGACTCACTAACTGTTTCACCCGGCCGAGAGCTGGGTGAGACAGGAAATGAGCATATCTGCTGATAACAGCTGTGTAGCTGTGATCAGCAGATATGGATGAGCGATCAGACTGGTGATCCATAGAGCCCCCTAGGACACCTAGTAAAATAAAAAAAAAAAAAGTTTAAGGTTTTTTTAAAGTTCAAATCACCCCCCTTTCGCCCTATTGAAAATTAAAGGGTTAAAAAAAATAAATATACACACATTTAGTATCACCGCGTTCAGAAATGCCCAATCTATCAAAATATAAAATCAATTTAATCTGATCGGTAAACGGCGTAGCGGCAAAAAAATTCCAAACGCCAAAATTACGTTTTTTGGTCGCCACAAATTTTGCGCTAAATGCAATAACAGGCGATCAAAACGTAGTATCTGCGCAAAAGTAGTACCGTTAAAAACATCAGCCTAAGACGCAAAAAAAAGCAGTCACTGAGCCAAAGATCCCGAAAATTGAGAACGCTGCGGGTCACGGAATATGGCGTAAAACATACGCCACTTTTCTTTGTCGCTCCATTGGGAGACCCAGACAATTGGGTGTATAGCTATGCCTCCGGAGGCCACACAAAGTATTACACTAAAAGTGTAAAGCCCCTCCCCTTCTGCCTATACACCCCCCGTGCTCCCACGGGCTCCTCAGTTTTCATGCTTTGTGCGAAGGAGGCAGACATCCACGCATAGCTCCACAGCTTAGTCAGCAGCAGCTGCTGACTATGTCGGATGGAAGAAAAGAGGGCCCATAACAGGGCCCCCAGCATGCTCCCTTCTCACCCCACTCTTGTCGGCGGTGTTGTTAAGGTTGAGGTACCCATTGCGGGTACGGAGGCTGGAGCCCACATGCTGTTTTCCTTCCCCATCCCCTTAGGGCTCTGGGTGAAGTGGGATCCTAATCGGTCTCCAGGCACTGAGACCGTGCTCCATCCACAGCTCCTGGGGACTCTGCTGGATAAGGAGCCGAGTATCGTCAGGGACAAGGCCCTGCTACTTTGAGGTACTCTGTGTCCCCGTAGGGACAGCGCACAGAAACACTCCAGCATTGCTGGGTGTGTTAGTGCGCCGGGGACCGCAGCGCTGACCGCGCTTGTGCCATCACACACTGCAGCGTGGCTGGGTGTGTTAGTGTTACTGGGGACTACCGCGCTGACCGCGCGCTGCCATTTCACACTGCAGCGCGACTGGGAATGTTAGTACGCCGGGGACTACCGCGCCGACCGCGCTCATACGCCGGCCGCGCTTATAACTTTAGTCCCCGGCTTTTGCGGCCTAGTCTCACTTTTTTCCCGCCCCCAGGCCTGCCAGTCAGGGGAAGGGCGGGACGCTGTACAGGACGTCAGCACTGGGGCTGGAACATGCTTTGCATACCTCACCCCCCTCACTGTGCACAGTGGGGCACCAGATTCCCGCACTTTCTAGGGCACGCCCACAGCCCCCTCCTCTCCTCAGGACGCCGGCAGCCATTCCTGTCAGCTCTTCTGACGCTGGAGAGGGGAGACAAGCTCAGGGAGACCCAGGCAGGGATTCTGGTGACCACACAACCGCTTTGAGCGGGCGGTAAGCAGCACCTGAGGTGCTGGCCCCACTAGTGCAGAAGTGTACTTATAGATTATATGATTATAGGCTATACTTTACACTGTATAGTGCACGGTTGATTTTTGGCTATATACCCTCCGGGATTGCTCAGAGGAGACAACAGCATGTCGTCCACAAGAAGCAAGGGGGCCAAAGCACAGGCTTACTATGCTGCCTGCGCCGCATGTACGGCTATACTGCCGGCAGGTTCCACTGACCCTCATTGTGTGCAATGCTCGGCCCCTGTGGCACTTACTCAGCCGGAGCCTCTGCTAAGGGTGGCCCAGGAGGAACCACCTGCTAACACTGTCCAGGTGACAGGGACAGAGTTTGCAGTTTTTACTGAAAGACTTTCTGAGACTATGGCTAAGATATTAGAAGCTTTGCAGTCCAGACCAGTACCTCAGGCCATGGGCACTGTGGAATCATTGCTCCCTGGTCCCCCTCATTCGGAACAACAATGTTCTTCCGGGGTGTCTCATAGATCCCAGGGTGAGGTCTCTGACACGGACCGCAGCCCCAGACCGCCTAAGCGAGCTCGCTGGGAATTTCCCTCGACATCATCACATTGTTCAGGGTCTCAGCGGGAGGACTCTCTGTATGATGAAGCGGAGGTAGCTGATCAGGATTCTGATCCTGAGGCCGCTCTCAACCTTGATACTCCTGATGGGGACGCCATAGTGAATGATCTTATCGCGTCCATCAATCAAATGTTGGATATTTCTCCCTCAGCTCCTCCAGTAGAGGAGTCAGCTTCTCAGCAGGAGAAATTCCGTTTCAGGTTTCCCAAGCGTACAACGAGTATGTTTCTGGACCACTCTGACTTCAGAGAGGCAGTCCAGAAACACCGAGCTTGTCCAGATAAGCGTTTTTCCAAGCGCCTTAAGGATACACGTTATCCCTTCCCCCCTGACGTGGTCAAGGGCTGGACTCAGTGTCCCAAGGTGGATCCTCCAATCTCCAGACTGGCGGCTAGATCCATAGTTGCAGTTGAAGATGGGGCTTCACTCAAGGATGCCACTGACAGACAGATGGAGCTCTGGTTGAAATCCATCTATGAAGCTATCGGCGCGTCTTTTGCTCCAGCATTCGCAGCCGTATGGGCACTCCAAGCTATCTCTGCGGGTCAAGCGCAAATTGACGCACTCACACGTACGTCTGCGCCGCAGGTGGCGTCCATAACCTCTCAAACGTCGGCATTTGCGTCCTACGCTATTAATGCTGTCCTGGACTCTGAGAGCCGTACGGCGGTAGCATCCGCCAATTCGGTGGCAATACGCAGGGCCTTGTGGCTACGGGAATGGAAGGCAGATTCTGCTTCCAAAAAGTGCTTAACCAGTTTGCCATTTTCTGGCGACCGTTTGTTTGGTGACAGATTGGATGAAATCATCAAACAATCCAAGGGAAAGGAAACATCCTTACCCCAGGCCAAACCAAACACATCCCAACAGAGGAGGGGACAGTCGAGGTTTCGGTCCTTTCGGGGTGCGGGCAGGTCCCAATTCTCCTCGTCCAAAAGGCCCCAGAAGGATCAGAGGAACTCCGATTCATGGCGGTCTAAGTCACGCCCTAAAAAGACCGCCGGAGGTGCCACTACCAAGGCGGCTTCCTCATGACTTACGGCCTCCTCACACCGCATCCTCGGTCGGTGGCAGGCTCTCCCGCTTTTGCGACACCTGGCTGCCACAGGTAAAAGACCGTTGGGTGAGAGACATTTTGTCTCACAGTTACAGGATAGAGTTCAGCTCTCGTCCTCCGACTCGATTCTTCAGAACATCTCCGCCTCCCGAGCGAGCCGATGCTCTTCTGCAGGCGGTGGGCACTCTGAAGGCAGAAGGAGTGGTGGTCCCGGTTCCTCATCAGCAACAGGGTCACGGTTTTTACTCCAACCTGTTTGTGGTTCCAAAGAAGGACGGATCTTTCCGTCCTGTTCTGGACCTAAAACTGCTCAACAAACACGTAAAGACCAGGCGGTTCCGGATGGAATCCCTCCGCTCCGTCATCGCCTCAATGTCACAAGGAGATTTCCTTGCATCGATCGATATCAAAGATGCTTATCTCCACGTACCGATTGCTCCAGAGCATCAGCGCTTCCTGCGCTTCGCCATGGGAGACGAACACCTTCAGTTCGCGGCACTGCCGTTCGGCCTGGCGACAGCCCCAAGGGTTTTCACCAAGGTCATGGCTACAGTAGTTGCGGTCCTCCACTCTCAGGGTCACTCGGTGATACCTTACTTAGACGATCTGCTGGTCAAGGCACCCTCTCAAGAGGCATGCCAACACAGCCTCAACGTTACTCTGGAGACTCTCCAGCGTTTCGGGTGGATCATCAATTTTCCAAAGTCAAATCTGACACCGGTCCAATCGCTGACATATCTTGGCATGGAGTTTCATACTCTCTCAGCGATAGTGAAGCTTCCGCTGAACAAACAGCGGTCACTGCAGACAGGGTTGCAATCTCTCCTTCAAGGTCAGTCACACCCCTTGAGGCGCCTCATGCACTTCCTGGGGAAGATGGTGGCAGCAATGGAGGCAGTCCCTTTCGCGCAGTTTCACCTGCGTCCTCTTCAATGGGACATCCTACGCAAATGGGACAGGAAGCCGACGTCCCTAGACAGGAACGTCTCCCTCTCTCAGGCAACCAAAGCTTCCCTTCGGTGGTGGCTTCTTCCCACTTCATTATCGAAGGGGAAATCCTTCCTACCCCCATCCTGGGCGGTGGTCACGACGGACGCGAGTCTGTCAGGGTGGGGAGCAGTCTTCCTCCACCACAGGGCTCAGGGTACGTGGACTCAGCAAGAGTCCTCACTTCAGATCAATGTTCTGGAGATCAGGGCAGTGTATCTTGCCCTAAAAGCGTTCCAGCAGTGGCTGGAAGGCAAGCAGATCCGAATTCAGTCGGACAACTCCACAGCGGTGGCTTACATCAACCACCAAGGTGGAACACGCAGTCGGCAAGCCTTCCAGGAAGTCCGGCGGATTTTGATGTGGGTGGAAGCCACGGCCTCCACCATCTCCGCAGTTCACATCCCGGGCGTGGAAAACTGGGAAGCAGACTTTCTCAGTCGCCAGGGCATGGACGCAGGGGAATGGTCCCTTCACCCGGATATGTTTCAGGAGATCTGTTGCCGCTGGGGGATGCCGGACGTCGACCTAATGGCGTCCCGGCACAACAACAAGGTCACGGCATTCATGGCACGATCTCACGATCACAGAGCTCTGGCGGCAGACGCCTTAGTTCAGGATTGGTCGCAGTTTCAACTCCCTTATGTGTTTCCTCCTCTGGCACTGTTGCCCAGAGTGTTACGCAAGATCAGGGCCGACTGCCGCCGCGCCATCCTCGTCGCTCCAGACTGGCCGAGGAGGTCGTGGTACCCGGATCTGTGGCATCTCACGGTCGGCCAACCGTGGGCACTACCAGACCGACCAGACTTGCTGTCTCAAGGGCCGTTTTTCCATCTGAATTCTGCGGCCCTCAACCTGACTGTGTGGCCATTGAGTCCTGGATCTTAGCGTCTTCAGGATTATCTCAAGAGGTCATTGCCACTATGAGACAGGCTAGGAAACCAACGTCCGCCAAGATCTACCACAGGACGTGGAAAATATTCCTGTCGTGGTGCTCTGCTCAGGGTTTTTCTCCCTGGCCATTTGCCTTGCCCACTTTTCTGTCCTTTCTTCAATCCGGATTGGAAAAGGGTTTGTCGCTCGGCTCCCTTAAGGGACAAGTCTCTGCGCTCTCTGTGTTTTTTCAGAAGCGCCTGGCCAGACTTCCACAGGTACGCACATTCCTGCAAGGGGTTTGTCACATCGTCCCTCCTTACAAGCGTCCGTTAGAACCCTGGGATCTGAACAGGGTGCTGATGGTTCTTCAGAAACCACCGTTCGAGCCAATGAGGGATATTTCTCTCGCACGCCTTTCGCAGAAAGTGGTTTTCCTAGTAGCAGTCACTTCACTTCGGAGAGTGTCTGAGCTAGCAGCGTTGTCTTGCAAAGCTCCTTTCCTGGTGTTTCACCAGGACAAGGTGGTTCTGCGTCCGGTTCCGGAATTCCTCCCTAAGGTGGTATCCCCCTTTCATCTCAATCAGGATATCTCCTTACCTTCTTTTTGCCCTCATCCAGTTCACCAGTGTGAAAAGGATTTGCACTTGTTAGATCTGGTGAGAGCACTCAGAGTCTACATTTCTCGTACGGCGCCCCTGCGCCGCTCGGATGCACTCTTTGTCCTTGTCGCTGGCCAGCGTAAAGGGACACAAGCTTCCAAATCAACCCTGGCTCGGTGGATCAAGGAACCAATTCTCGAAGCTTATCGTTCCTCGGGGCTTCCGGTTCCCTCAGGGCTGAAGGCCCATTCTACCAGGGCCGTGGGAGCGTCCTGGGCCTTGCGACACCAGGCTACGGCTCAGCAGGTGTGTCAGGCAGCTACCTGGTCGAGCCTGCACACTTTCACGAAACACTATCAGGTGCATACCTATGCTTCGGCAGATGCCAGCCTAGGTAGGCAAGTCCTTCAGGCGGCGGTTGCCCACCTGTAGGACGGAGCCGTTACGGCTCTATTATGAGGTATTATTTACCCACCCAGGGACTGCTTTTGGACGTCCCAATTGTCTGGGTCTCCCAATGGAGCGACAAAGAAGATGGGAATTTTGTTTACTTACCGTAAATTCCTTTTCTTCTAGCTCCAATTGGGAGACCCAGCTCCCGCCCCTGTTTTTTTGTGTACACATGTTGTTCATGTTGAATGGTTTCAGTTCTCCGATATTCCTTCGGATTGAATTTACTTTAAACCAGTTTATAATTTTTTCCTCCTTCTTGCTTTTGCACCAAAACTGAGGAGCCCGTGGGAGCACGGGGGGTGTATAGGCAGAAGGGGAGGGGCTTTACACTTTTAGTGTAATACTTTGTGTGGCCTCCGGAGGCATAGCTATACACACAATTGTCTGGGTCTCCCAATTGGAGCTAGAAGAAAAGGAATTTACGGTAAGTAAACAAAATTCCCTTCTTTTTTTTTTATTAACTTCTGATTTTGTTTAACCCCTTAGATAAAAGTAAACCTATTCATGTTTGGTGTCTATGAACTCGCACGGATCTGCGGCATCATAAGGACACATCAGTTTTACCATATAGTGAACACAGTGAATAAAATATCTCAAAAATAGTGTTGTCGCACTTTTTTTGCAAATTTTTCTGCATTTGGAATTTTATAGCCATTTTCCAGTAAACTATATGGTAAAACTCATGTTTTAATCTAAAAGTACAACTCATTCCGCAAAAAACAAGCCCTCACATGACCATATTGACTGAATAATAAAAAGTTACGTCTCTCGGAAGAAGAATGGCAAATAAAAACGGAAAGCGCAAAATCAGTCGGTCGTGAATGGGTTAAAGAGAAGAGCCTGCCGAACAGCAACAAGGAAGTGAAGTAGACTGGAGAGCTGTGTTCTGCTCAAGACACAAGTTGAGAATAACCTCTTTAAAGCGGTTATCCCACAAATAAACTACATTTTAATTACTAGATATTGGAATAATAAGTTTCACCTTTGGATGTGTTTAACATTTTTCCCCTATGCCGAGAGAATCTTATAAATGTGCCTCTGCATGTACTGTGTAATGGCTGCGTGCCCACCATGAGTTTTTAGTGAGTTTTGACGCTATGTATTTTCGCTATGTCAAGGATACAGCGTCTAACCGTTCCAACAATGTGGATGGGATTTATAGAAATCTCATGGTCGCTGTTCTTCATCACTCAGCGTAAACTGAACCTTGAGGGGTTTCAAAACCACAACGTCCTTTTTTTCTTGCTCGTACGCTGAGTTTTATGTACAGATTTTTCTCATAGACTTCAACTAGCTGTGGAACGTTTGTACATGTGTTTTTTTAGTTTTGTGTCCTCTACGGAAACGTATCAGAAGAACATGTTATCCGCACATAAGTAGATCTGTGAAATTTTGGCAAAGCCAGGAACCAGCAAAGCAGCTTTGTTTAAAACATGACATACCATAACAAAGATAAAAACTGCAGCGTCAAAAATGCTATGAAAACCGCTCACAAAAACACATGTAAAAACCGCAAGTCAGATAATTTACATAATAGATCCCAAAATGCTGCAGAAATTCTGCGTTATGATCAGAGCATGTTCCTGCACGGGTTACCAACTTGATTGATTTATTTGTCTGGACAGCTTATCGAAAAAAAAAATCACAGACCGACAATATTTTTTATGGACACATTGGACAACCATAATAAATCATTGATTAGAAGTGATACATATGTGCAACCCATATTTCTGATGTGAAGACAGGTGCATTCACTGTAAACTAAAATGATACTTACAGTCAAAATTATCTGTATACATTTCTTCAGCTTCAAAGAAAAAATCACGGATGCCCTAATTTTATTTTTTCTTTTGCAGACAGGGCATAAAGCGCCCTATTTTTACATGCTGTCCTGGAATTTCTGGACTGTCCAGATCGACGCATAGTGTATATAGCAGGAGCACATTTATAAGATTATTGCCGCACAGGAACATTTTTTTTTTATTTTATGCGTTTAATTGTGTAACTTATTGTTCCAAGATCTGTTGAATAATATGTACTTTGTTCATTGAGCAACCGTTTTCCTTTTCTAAATATGACCTGTCAAAGAATTCAAACTCACAAACTTCTATTTTTGCAAAAATTGTACCGCAATATGTGTATTCTTCTTTACAGGCATATTGTACTGGTATATAGAAAGGCATCTTAATATACCTGCATATTAGAGGTAAAATAAAAGTAAAGATATTTTTTTTTCCAACAAAATTTAAAAGAATTGTAAAAAAATAATTACATTAATCACACTTTGTATGCTTCTTAAATTGAACCTGTCACCAGATTTGGTGACTATAAGCTGACCACTAATGAGCTCTGATACACAGCATTCCAGAATACTGTATATAAGAGCCCAGGCCGCCCTGTAGAACATAAAAAAACAGTTTTATAATACTCACCCAGGGGTTGGTCCAGTCCAGTGAGTGTCACTGCCCTCTGGTCCGGCACCTCCTCTGTCCTGCGATCTCCGTCGTCTTTCTATCCAGCCCAGTGTGTTTGACGCATCTACATCATCCACACAGGCTGACATTGCGGTCCTGCGCAGGCGCACTTTGATCTGCCCTGCTGAGAGCAGATCAAAGTACTGTAATGTGCAGGCACGAAGAAAGGATAAAGACTGCATACACACTACAATATTCTAATCTGCCCTGATTAGGGCAGATCACAATGCGCCTGCGCATGATCTCAATGCCATGTCATGCGCACGAGCCTCAGAAGAAGGCGGAGGGTGATCACCGGAGAGAGGAGGCGCCTGACCAGAGAGCAGCGACACCCATCAGACCAAACCGCCCCCTAGGTGAGTATTTTATAAAAGTGTTTTTTACGTTATACAGACCGGCTTGGGCACCTTTTATACAGTGTTCTGGAATGCTGTATATAAAAGCCCAGTGGTGGTGGCTGCAGTCTATAGTCTCCAAATCTGGTGACAGGTTCCCTTTAGAAATGAGCAAAGCAGTAAATTACAAGAATATATTTGAATCCTTGTAATAATAAGAATACATCCAGTACAGTGAACAGATTATTATTGTGATTGGTAAAATGGTATAAAAAAAAGTTTATTTTGTTTACATCTATGACTGAATTAACAAAATATTGATCATCTGAACGAGTGCGTCACAAAAATGTTACTGTTATGTATGTGTATGGTTCCTATTTATGCTTTTGTACGTGTGTACTATGTAAATTCAAGCTTTCTAATAAAATGTGCACATTCTGGTATTAATGCATGCACATTTACACATTGCTTTCCTAAGGTGACTAGGCATGGATATTTGTATGTATTAAAGGGAACCTGTCACCAGAATTTTCGCTATTAAACTAAAAGAATCCCCTTCTGCAGCTCCTGGGCTGCATCTAGAAAGGTTCATCTTGCTACTGGCCCCCCTTTCAGACCTACATAACAACTTTATAAAATATTACCTTTCCTTTTGCTATGGTAATGAGGTTTGTTGGCCCCAGGGGCGGGCTGCATTTCGTCCATCCCCCCTCCTGCCGCTGTTCGCCGTCCCCCAGTGTTCATTTACATAGATGAGGCCGCCTCCCTCATCTTCGGCAATGCTCCAAAAGTCTTGCGCATGCGCAGTGGCACTGTCGTGGCACTGAGCACTGTTTTCAAAACGCAAGTGCCGGTGATGTTATTGCGCAGGCGCGAGATTATGGGCAGCGCTATGAATGTCATTACCAGCATCATCCAACTACCCGTCCATAATCTCGTGCCCGCGGTTTTACCTCTGCCTCTAATGTTAGGCGCTTGCGCTGGCCATTGCTTATTTTTATAATCCCTGTTACCTATTACCCATCTTTTTTGAAAACAGTGCTCAGTCCCGCGACAGTTCCACTGCGCATGCGCGAGACCTCCAGAGCACTGTGGAAGATGAGGGCGGTGACCTCATCTATGTAAATGAACACTGGGGGATGGTGAACAGCGGCAGGAGGGGGGATAACAGACGAAATACAGCCCGCCCCTGGGGCCAACAAACCTCATTACCATAGAAAAAGGTAATATTTTATAAAGTTATGTAGGTCTGAAAGGGGGGCCAGTAGCAAGATGAATCTTTCTAAAATGCAGCCCAGGAGCTGCAGAAGGGGATTATTTTAGTTTAAATAGTGTAAATTGTGGTGACCGGCTCCCTAGCTTTCCTAAGGTGACATGCATGGAGATGTGCATACGCTTACGTGGGTGAGGGAAACCCAGACAGAAATTCTGCATAATGGGCCTTCACTGACTGTGTCTGCGCTGATTACTGTATTATTGGATTATGGAGTACTGTATCCCTTTTCAACCTTTTTTTTTTTCTATACGCTTTAGTTTTTGCATCATAATGAAGTTGTCTTCTTTTTGACATGATTTGTAAGTGCAGTGATATACCAGCACTGTGATGTTGTCTTACATGTGAGTGAATATATATGTATGACTGTAGTCACTTGTGCTATTTTTTTTCTTTTATTTCCAAAATGCACACACTTTTGTAGAAATACGTATTATTCAGTTTGTCTCTGTTTTCCCTTTTCATACCATGTTATACATCTATATGTAAGTCAGTAATAAAGCCATCCTTAGTACGATACTGGTTGGGGACTAGATGTTTTTTTTTCTTCAAGTGACGCATGCATTTTGTACACATTACTTATATACACAGGAGAGAACAAGCAGACACGTCTGTCTTCATATTCACTAATGATGTTGTACCAATGACGTTTTTTGATAATTCTTTCCACTTTTCTGTCTGGACGGGAACAATTTAAGTCCTCTTTTTATTTATTTTTTTCATATTGCTCAGCTGTTTGCTTTTTTTAATAGCATAACCTGGTGAGAGAACATTTGCAATATCTTGATTGATGAATCTGGCGAATTATGTATTGATGGAACCAAGGAAAAGTGTATTTACCTTTCTGGGTAGAGGGCGGACACACCCTGAGGGAGCAGAAATAGCCCTCGTATGGCTGGATTCACATAGGAAAACAAAACCAAAACACTACAGAAAAATGCGTCAAAGCAATGTCTCCCTCTTCTTCTTTTTTTTTTTTTTTTTTTTTTTTTTTTTTTTTTTAATTTAAAAGGATTATCTTATTTTATTTGATCTATTGGTGTAATAACTAACAGGCGTTGATCTCTGTTGGAAACTGAGCAGATGACCTCTCCTGCCTGCGATTTTGAGGCTTCTGCTGACATCATGACAACAGAGCAGCTGCTTCTCTTCCATTATGTGGATAGGTTATTACTGCCAATGTTATACTGATTGACATCCAAGCCCCGCTGCCTAACTGCGGGGAGCCAGCTGTCAGCATTACACCCCATTAACAGAGTAAGCTGGAAGAGGATGAGCTGCTCTGACGAGAAGCAACAGAATCCACATCAAGAGCGGTCCGTGACCTCTCTAAGCCGATGCCTGTTAGTTCTAAGGCCCATACTAAAATTATTAAATTATTCCTGGATAACTCCTTTAATATCGCTGTGGACAGATGTTAGTTTCAAGCTTATAATAAAATATTGCAAAATCTGCATGCACAATGTTCTCATAGTGTTTGGCCATTAGCAGCACCATATCGTTTGTCCATATAATAATCCTCCCTGCAATCCGATGGCCTGATGAATTGGATGCAGCACTCCTGCTTTTCTCACGGCAGTACATCCACTTTTCTCTTCGTGGTCTTTGCACTTTTCACATTCTTTGCTGCATCATTTTACCTGCATTGCAATCCATATATTTGACGAAGATCTAAGCATAGATTGAGGTGTTATAATGTTGTCTTGGATTAGACAACTAATAACAAGCATCACTTTAACGCAAATCGAGTTCTTTTTCTGGCGTTCATGACCGAAAAATCACATATTTGTGAATTGTGTCCAATATATTTCTTCGGCGCTCCATTGGGAGACCCAGACGATTGGGTGTATAGCTACTGCCTCCGGAGGCCACACAAAGCATTACACTAAAAAGTGTAGGGCCCCTCCCCTTCTGGCTATACACCCCTCGTGGGATCACGGGCTGCTCAGTTTTCAAGCTTTGTGCGAAGGAGGTCAGACATCCACGCATAGCTCCACTGTTTAGTCAGCAGTAGCTGCTGACTATGTCGGATGGAAGACAAGAGGGCCCATACTAGGGCCCCCAGCATGCTCCCTTCTCACCCCACTCTTGTCGGCGGTGTTTGTTAAGGTTGAGGTACCCATTGCGGGTACGGAGGCTGAGGCCCACATGCTGCTTTCCTTCCCCATCCACATGAAGGGCTCTGGGTGAAGTGGGATCTTACCGGCCTCCAGGCTCTGAGGCCGGGCTCCATCCACAGACCCGGAGATCCGGCTGGAATGGAGCTGAGTACCGTCAGGGACAAGGCCCTGCAACATTCAGGTACTCTGTGTCCCCGTACAGACAGGCACAGACACACTCCAGCGTTGCTGGGTGTGCTAGTGCGCCGGGGACAGTAGCGCTGCGCGCTTGGGCTATACTCACTGCAGCTTAGCTGAGTGAGTTTATGTGTGGGGAACTACCGCGCCGGCCGCTGCTGGAGACTGCGGCGCGGCTGAGACTTGTGGTGCGCCGGGGACTTCCGCGCCGACCGTGCTTTTACGACGGCAGCGCTTATAAATCTAGTCCCCGGCTTGTGCGGCCTAGTCACGTTCGTTCCCGCCCCCAGCCCTGTCAGTCAGGGAAGGGGCGAGACGCTGTACAATGGTCAGCGCCGAGGGCTGGAGTCTTATTTACATACTCCAGCCCTCTCACTGGGCACAGTGGGACGCCAGTTTCCCGCACTTTGTCTGAACACGCCCACGGCCCGCCCCTCTTCACAGGACGCCGGCAGCCATTCCTGCATGCAGTCTGAGCTGGAGAACGGACATAGCCTCTGGGAGACCCAGACAGGGGATTCTGGCGACCACACACCCGTTTTTAAGCGGGCGGTAAGCAGCACCTAGGTGCTGACCCCACTAGTGCCACAGTGATTTTTTTGTGTACTTTTGTTTGTACCTATATTGCACTGTACGGTCGCTTCTTGGCTAATACCCCTATATTGCTCTGAGGAGACAACAGCATGTCATCCGCAAAACGCAAGGGTGCCAAGGCACAGGCTTTATATGATGCTTGTACCGCATGTGGGGCTGATCTACCGGCAGGTTCCACTGACCCCCATTGTGTGCAATGTTCGGTCCCTGTGCCACTTCGTCAGCCGGAGTCTATGCTAGTAGTGGCCCAGGCAGAGACGCCTGTGAACCCTGTCCCGGTGACGGGGACAGAGTTTGCAGTTTTTGCTGATAAGATGTCTGTGACTATGACCAAAATTCTTGAAACTTTGCAGTCCAGGCCGGTCACTCAGACCATGGGCACTGTTGATTCAATGCTCCCCGGTCCCCCTCAGTTGGAACTAATCCGTGCTCCAAGGGGGTCCCAGGCATCCCAGGCTGAAGGCTCTGACACGGACGACAGTCCCAGGCAGCCTAAGCGAGCTCGCTGGGAGAGACCCTCGACGTCATCACGCTGGTCAGGGTCTCAGCGAGAGGATTCTCTGTACGATGAGGCAGAGGTAGATGATCAGGAGTCTAATCCTGAGACTGCTCTCAATCTGGATACTCCTGATGGTGACGCCATGGTAAATGATCTTATAGCGGCCATCAATAGACTGTTGGATATTTCTCCCCCAGCCCCTCCAGCGGAGGAGGCAGCTGCACAGCAGGAGAAATTCCATTTTAGGTATCCCAAGCGTAAATTGAGTACCTTTTTGGACCACTCTGACTTCAGAGAAGCAGTCCAGAAACACCATGCTTATCCAGATAAGCGTTTCTCCAAACGTCTTAAGGATACACGTTATCCTTTTCCCCCTGACGTAGTCAAACGCTGGACCCAGTGTCCAAAGGTGGACCCCCCAATCTCCAGGCTTGCGGCTAGATCCATAGTTGCAGTGGAAGATGGGGCTTCACTTAAAGATGCCACTGACAGACAGATGGACCTTTTGGTTGAAATCTGTCTATGAAGCTATCGGCGCGTCGTTTGCTCCAGCATTCGCAGCCGTGTGGGCACTCCAAGCTATTTCAGCTGGTCTTGCACAGGTGGACTCTGTCATACGTACATCAGTGCCGCAAGTGGCGTCCGTAACCTCGCAAATGTCTGCATTTGCGACTTACGCTATCAATGCTGTCCTGGACTCTACGAGCCGTACGTCAATGGCGTCCGCCAACTCTGTGGTTTTACGCAGAGCCTTGTGGTTAAAGGAATGGAAAGCAGATTCTGCTTCCAAAAAATGCTTAACCAGTTTGCCATTATCTGGAGACAGACTGTTTGGTGAGCAATTGGCTGAAATCATTAAACAGTCCAAGGGTAAGGATTCTGCCTTACCCCAGCCCAGATCCAGCAAACCTCAACAGAGGAGAGGACAGTCGAGGTTTCGGTCCTTTCGAGGCTCGGGCAGGTCCCAATTCTCCTCATCCAAAAGGACTCAGAAGGAACAGAGGAGCTCAGATTCCTGGCGGGCTCAATCACGCCCAAAGAAGGCAGCCGGAGGAACCGCTACCAAGGCGGCTGCCTCATGACTTTCGGCCTCCTCTCTCCACATCCTCGGTCGGTGGCAGGCTCTCCTGCTTTCGCGACATTTGGCTGCCACATGTCAAGGACCGGTGGGTAACAGACATTTTGTCTCACGGGTACAGGATAGAGTTCAGTTCTCGTCCACCTCCTCGATTCTTCAGAACTTCCCCACATCCCGACCGAGCCGATGCTCTTCTGCACGCGGTGTGCTCTCTAAGGGCAGAAGGAGTGGTGATCCCTGTTCCTCTTCAGGAACAAGGTCAAGGTTTTTACTCCAATCTGTTTGTGGTGCCAAAAAAGGACGGCTCTTTCCGTCCCGTTCTGGACCTAAAACTGCTCAACAAACACGTGAAAACCAGGCGGTTCCGGATGGAATCCCTCCGCTCCGTCATTGCCTCGATGTCTCAAGGAGATTTCCTAGCATCAATAGACATCAAAGATGCTTATCTCCACGTACCGATTGCTCCAGAGCACCAGCGTTATCTACGCTTCGTTATAGAAGACGACCATCTTCAGTTCGTAGCCCTGCCATTTGGTCTGGCGACGGCCCCTCGGGTCTTCACCAAAGTCATGGCAGCAGTGGTAGCAATCTTGCACTCTCAGGGACACTCGGTGATCCCTTACTTGGACGATCTACTGGTCAAGGCACCCTCTCAAGAGGCATGCCAACACAGCCTGAACGTTGCGCTGGAGACTCTCCAGAGTTTCGGGTGGATCATCAACTTTTCAAAGTCATATCTGACACCGACCCAATCACTAACATATCTTGGCATGGAGTTTCATACTCTCTCAGCGGTAGTGAAGCTTCCGCTGGACAAGCAGCGTTCACTACAGACAGGGGTACAATCTCTCCTTCAAGGCCAGTCGCACCCCTTAAGACGCCTCATGCACTTCCTGGGGAAGATGGTGGCAGCAATGGAGGCAGTCCCGTTTGCGCAGTTTCATCTGCGTCCACTTCAATGGGACATTCTCCGCCAATGGGACGGGAAGTCGACGTCCTTAGACAGGGACGTCTCCCTTTCCCAGACGGCCAAGGACTCTCTTCAGTGGTGGCTTCTTCCCACCTCATTGTCAAAGGGAAAGTCCTTCCTACCCCCATCCTGGGCGGTGGTCACGACGGACGCGAGTCTGTCAGGGTGGGGAGCAGTCTTTCTCCACCACAGGGCTCAGGGTACGTGGAC
Organism: Anomaloglossus baeobatrachus; assembly: GCF_048569485.1. Taxonomy (NCBI): domain Eukaryota; kingdom Metazoa; phylum Chordata; class Amphibia; order Anura; family Aromobatidae; genus Anomaloglossus; species Anomaloglossus baeobatrachus. The sequence goes on along the minus strand of NC_134353.1, from coordinate 212,344,915 downwards.
TCAGCAGGAGTCCACCCTTCAGATCAATGTTCTGGAAATAAGGGCAGTGTATCTTGCCCTACAAGCCTTCCAGCAGTGGCTGGAAGGAAAGCAGATCCGAATTCAATCGGACAACTCCACAGCGGTGGCATACATCAATCACCAAGGCGGGACACGCAGTCGGCAAGCCTTCCAGGAAGTCCGGCGGATTCTGATGTGGGTGGAGGACAGAGCATCCACCATATCCGCAGTTCACATCCCGGGCGTAGAAAACTGGGAAGCAGACTTCCTCAGTCGCCAGGGTATGGACGCAGGGGAATGGTCCCTTCACCCGGACGTGTTTCAGGAAATCTGTCGCCGCTGGGGGGTGCCGGACGTCGACCTAATGGCGTCTCGGCACAACAACAAGGTCCCGACCTTCATGGCGCGGTCTCGCGATCAAAGAGCTCTGGCGGCAGACGCCTTAGTGCAGGATTGGTCGCAGTTCCAGCTCCCTTATGTGTTTCCTCCTCTGGCACTGTTGCCCAGAGTGCTACGCAAGATCAGGTCCGATTGCCGCCGCGTCATACTCGTCGCCCCAGACTGGCCGAGGAGGTCGTGGTACCCGGATCTGTGGCATCTCACGGTCGGCCAACCGTGGGCGCTACCAGACCGGCCAGACTTACTGTCACAAGGGCCGTTTTTCCATCTGAATTCTACGGCCCTGAACCTGACTGTGTGGCCATTGAGTCCTGGATCCTAGCGTCTTCAGGATTATCTCAAGGGGTCGTTGCCACCATGAGACAGGCTAGGAAACCCACGTCTGGTAAGATCTACCACAGGACGTGGAAAATATTCTTATCCTGGTGCTCTGCTCAGGGAGTGTCTCCCTGGCCATTTGCATTGCCTACTTTTCTTTCCTTCCTGCAGTCTGGTTTGGAAAAAGGCTTGTCGCTCGGCTCCCTTAAAGGGCAAGTCTCAGCGCTATCTGTATTTTTTCAGAAGCGTCTAGCACGGCTTCCTCAGGTACGCACGTTCCTGCAGGGGGTTTGTCACATCGTCCCTCCGTACAAACGGCCGTTAGACCCATGGGATCTGAACAGGGTACTAGTTGCTCTCCAGAAGCCGCCCTTCGAGCCTCTGAGGGATGTGTCACTTTCTCGACTCTCACAGAAAGTGGCCTTTCTGGTAGCGGTCACGTCTCTTCGGAGGGTGTCCGAGCTGGCAGCACTGTCATCCAAAGCTCCCTTCCTGGTGTTCACCAGGACAAGGTAGTGCTGCGCCCGATTCAGGAGTTTCTCCCTAAGGTGGCATCCCCCTTTCATCTCAATCAGGATATCTCCTTACCTTCCTTTTGTCCTCATCCAGTTCATCGGTATGAAAAGGATTTGCATTCGTTAGATCTGGTGAGAGCACTCAGAATCTACATTTCCCGCACGGCGCCCCTGCGCCGCTCGGATGCACTCTTTGTCCTTGTCGCTGGTCAGCGCAAAGGGTCGCAGGCTTCCAAATCCACCCTGGCTCGATGGATCAAGGAACCAATCTTTGAAGCCTACCGTTCTGCCGGGCTTCCGGTTCCCTCGGGGCTGAAGGCCCATTCTACCAGAGCCGTGGGTGCGTCCTGGGCATTACGGCACCAGGCTACGGCTCAACAGGTGTGCCAGGCAGCTACCTGGTCGAGTCTGCACACTTTCACCAAACATTATCAGGTGCATACCTACGCTTCGGCGGACGCCAGCCTAGGTAGAAGAGTCCTGCAGGCGGCGGTTGCCTCCTCGTAGGGAAGGGCTGTTTTGCAGCTCTAACATGAGGTATTAATTTACCCACCCAGGGACTGCTTTTGGACGTCCCAATCGTCTGGGTCTCCCAATGGAGCGCCGAAGAAGAAGGGAATTTTGTTACTTACCGTAAATTCCTTTTCTTCTAGCTCCAATTGGGAGACCCAGCACCCGCCCTGTTTCCTTCGGGATTTTTGTTTTTTTCGGGTATACATGTTGTTCATGTTGAACGGTTTCAGTTCTCCGATGTTACTTCGGATTGAATTTGTTTAAACCAGTTATTGGCTTTCCTCCTTTTTGCTTTAGCACTAAAACTGAGCAGCCCGTGATCCCACGGGGGGTGTATAGCCAGAAGGGGAGGGGCCCTACACTTTTTAGTGTAATGCTTTGTGTGGCCTCCGGAGGCAGTAGCTATACACCCAATCGTCTGGGTCTCCCAATTGGAGCTAGAAGAAAAGGAATTTACGGTAAGTAACAAAATTCCCTTCTTTCTTTGCAACTGGTTGAGTGGCGGACTCCTCTGTGCAATTGCTGTACAGGGGAGGACACTACTCAAGCAACAACCCTTGAATGAGCTCTGTGTACTGCTTTGGCTAGGACAGTGGCATTTTTAACCAAATCTCTTGATATACTATATAATTATAAAAGAAAAAAATAATATATTTTAATGGACAATGCTACAGGGCTTCAAATATACTGGGAAAAGTATATGTACAAGCCACTGACGTGAATGAAAATAACCCATTATAGTGTTTACAGTTTCAAGTGCGTTTTGGTTGTCAGCCAACTTTCTCAAAGTAGTATAACTAGGAATAATCTAAGTAAATGGACACGGACTTGTAGAAACCCTGGAAGAAAATGCTTCTGATAGGATTGTGTAGACCTCTCTGTGACGGCATATGCGAGAGCTGTATTGGTTACCATATTGCATTTCCCATGTTTATAATTGAGACTAATCATTTGTTTTCACACATCTTTATTTTCATTTGTTTTATACAACATTGAGTAGAATTGTAATATTACTGAATATTTTCCATACACTTTCAGATGCTGCTTTTTCTTGTTCTTCTAATATAAAATACATTCATTTTTCCATAGATGCTGTCTTTTTTCCAAGGAATTTTTACCTTCTATCACCAAGGATATGAGCTTGCAAAAGATTTTAACCATTACAAACTGGAGCTGCAAATTAACATTCAGAATGTAAGTGTGGTTGCTTTCTATTTTTTTTTCCTTGTGTTCTCTTTCTTCGTAAACTGTGATCACAGACTTCTGAAACCTCACAGTGCACTTGTCGCACGCTGTTCGGATTCTCCAGTGTCCCTGCCACGACTAACTGGGCACGAGACTGCAAGTATGCAATTTGCATATTTCAGGCTACATTCCAACTAAACGTGCTCTGCCTCAGTTGTGTTGAATGAGACTGAGCACGACTAGTCGGCACGTGACTGTTTCCAAATTGTATACTTGAGATCGTAACCACCCGTTCTTAGTAGAAACACCAGAGAATCCGGACATTGTGCGGTGCATGCACTTTAAGGATCCAGAGCTCTGCAGTCATATAGTAACTGCGGGCTTTAATCATGTAAGGGGGTGAAAGGCTCGGCCGCCCCAGACCTGCAAAGCCACAGTGTAGAAAATGTAATGTTTGAAGTACATGTTATGGTGTAATGTGTTTAAATGGCCACTAGGTGGCCACAATGTGTAAGCCGGATTCACACATCTGACATTTTGCCGCTTGGCTGAATCCGTCACACTCCATTACAGTGCAATACAGTACAATGGCGTCTCGGCAAGCTCCGGTCACATGCTGTCATGTAACCGGAGCATATGACCGGAGCTTGCCGCGATGCCATTGTACTGTATTGCACTGTACTGGAGTGTGATGAATCCGGAAAAACGGCGAAATGCAGGATGTGTGAAACCGGCCTACGCTGCTTCCCTGGTACTCCCGGGCTAGAGGACGTTAGTGAAGGGGAGGGGCTTAGTTTGCAAAAAAAAAAGGTTAGGAAGACAGAGCAGGAGAGTCCCTTAGGGAGAGGAACAGACTGCGTCTCTGAGAGACGTGTTGGAGGAAAATCCCAATAACGTTAATTTGGCGTGACCTTCTTGGTCGAATATGGGTGCCGGACTCGGGTGGTGGCCATTCGCTGGGGGATACCTAACAAACCTCCTCAATCAGTGGAAGGTCAGTGGGCCCTTAAGAGAAGAGTAGGTCCTGAAAGACCTGTTGTTTCTGTGAACAATAAAGCTGAAGGAGAGGATGAGGATCTTGGGGACCCCAATGGGAGCCAGAGTACCAGAGAAGCAGTCGACCTGCAAAATGTATGAATTACCCATTGCTAATGGTAATCCCTTTGGGGAACAAGACTGCCCACCTCAGATGAGATAAGACTGTTTTTGAAGTTGACAAGTAAAGAAGTTTGGTTGAAAGAACCTGTGACAGTGTCGGGGCTTGTGACACATGGAAAAAAAGTATACTTATCCCTGTATTGCAGTAAAGTGGCGGTTGGGGTGCAGAGGAAGAACACTACGCTGCAGCCTAACCACAGTCTCTGTCATGACTGAGGCCCCCGCCCGCCCCTTTCAACAATCACAAGACTAAACATACCATTTTCACACAGATGGTATTTGAAGGGTTATCTCTGAGTTTGTAAGCTTCTCTGCCCAGGGTTCTGTTCTTAGTATGTGGTTTATTTGCACATTGTAGATTCAGACTGGTGGCAGCAAAAATACAGAGGAATACATATGGAAAAATTAAGTAAAGAAACACATGAGACAAAGCAGAATGTGTTAAATCTTAGGCTATGTGCGCATGTTGCGTATTTGCATGCAGTTACGCTGCGATCTGCACCGCAGCATAACTGCATGCGTCCTGCGTCCCCTGCACAGTCTATGAAGATTATGCAGGAGCCGTGCGCACGTGGCGTATTAGAGCGCAGCGCTTTGGCTGCTGCCCGAAGCGCGCGTTCTAAGAAGTGACATGTCACTTCTTTCCTGCGCTCTGCATGCAGCGCCCGCTCTGTCTATGGGAGGGGCTGCACGCAGAGAGCATGAAATCCTGCTTTTTTTTTTTTTTTTTTTTTTCCTTCTTCATTACGGACTCTTTATGCAGCGATTTGAAGCGCACGTGTGCTGTTCAAATCGCTGCAGAAATTTCTGCAGGGACAAACGCTACGTGCGCACATAGCCTTAGATTGCTCCGAGTACCTTTCTTTTATTTTTATGACCGCTTGACATTCTCTCAAGCCGCCTCATCTGGTACTTTGAGGAATCTAAGTTCTAACACACATTCTTACTTTCTCAAACTTGTTTCTTTTCTACTTGTTTCAATATATGTTCCTTTGTGGTTTTGCGGCCATCATTCAGAATCTACACTGTGCATATTCCAGTAGGATGAAGAAAAACCATTGAATGAACAGTGTGTCCACATGTGTTTTGACCAGTTCTGTATGATTCAATATTATGTATATATACATACAGGCAAACACATATTTGCTTAACATTGAATGTGAAATGGTTGCAAATACTGCACTATCCTCCTCTGTGGCCTCTCGACTAAAGGGGGCTTTACACGCTACGATATCGTTAATGAATTATCGTCGGGGTCACGGTGTTTGGGACGTACATCCGGCGTCATTAACGATATCGCAGTGTGTGACACTTATGAGCGACCTTAAACGATCACAAAAGCGGTCAAAATAATTGCCACGGAGAGGTTGTCCTGAAACAAAAAATCGTTTTCTGCTTATTAGTGATGTTGTTCCTCGTTCCTGCGGCAGCACACATCACACACCACAGGAGCGACGAACATCTCCTTACCTGCCTCCACCGGCAATGAGGAAGGAAGGAGGTGGGCGGGATGCTACGTCCCGCTCATCTCCGCCCCTCCGCTTCTATTGGACGCCTGCCGTGTGACGTCGCTGTGACGCTGCATGAACCGCCCCCTTAGAACGTCGCAGGGCAGGTAAGTGCGTGTGACGGGGTTAAGCGAGGTTGTGCGGCACAGGCAGCAATTTGCCCGTGTCGCACAACCGAAGGGGGCGGGTACGATCGCTTGTGATCTCACTAGCGAGATCGCAGCGTGTAAAGCCCGCTTAACACTCTTGCTCCTCCCCAGTCCATCCTTAACTATGCTGCCCGATTTTATTCACCCTTTCTCCTGCTACTACTCTGCCTCTACCAATCCGTTCATTGGCTTCCAATTCCTCAATAAATCCACTTTAAACTACTTATAAAGATTTACAAGGCTGTCAATAATCTGTTTCCCCCCGTATATCTCCAAACGTATCTCCCTATACTTCTATCCCTGGCTAAAAATTGGTTTTAGGGTTTGTTAGGTCATGTGGTGAAAGTCACTACGCGAGTAGAGACGTCTGAACGCACACAGCGTGCACCCCACATGCTGCCAGGATTTTCGGGTGTTGCTCTCGTGACATCACTTCACAGCACTGGATAGGCAAAAAAAGTTCATGTGAGGGCTTCTTAAACCATAGGTAATTTTCTGATCATATCTCCCTTTTTAAAGGGGTTAACTTGTTTTAACAGGACATCACCTACTCACCGGATAGGTGAAAACATACTGGTCAGACACAGATAGGGAGCCATGCCATGGGGCTGCTGGAAAAGTAGAGCGCAGTGTTCGCCAGTTTTATAGGGAATGAATGTAGCGTCTGTTGAACATGTGATATACTACTCTATTTTAACAGGGATAAATGCCACACTCTGCTTATCACTGGACGGACCCCCACGATCCTGTGTCATAGGGGAGAACTTGTTTTAACTTACCAGTCCCTTTAAATGGATATATACTGAGTAGTGTTTATTATATTTTATGATAATTTTTCCTATAAACTGTGAAGTCGATGGGATGCTGTGTAAATCCAGTGTGCATTTCCATTGCATTTTATAGAAATTAGCAAAGTGAGAACAAATAGCACATACATGGCGCCATACTGCCACCTAGTGGAGGTTTTAGATCGGTACAAAAAGTTTGAATTCCAGATATAAAGCACCAATATTTCCATGGGCATTTCAATGCTAGAAGAACGGAATCATTCGTGCCCTTTTACATATACTATGTTTTTTGGCAGATTTAGGATGGCTGTATTTCTCAGTCCGTATACGGATCGCAGTACCAGGGCGAATGGTTATGACTTTAGGTCTGGAGACTCGCACTTACTTGTGGCGTTGTGTTCCATATACAGACCATTAAATACGTCCTTGGGTGATTTGTCACCAGTACAGAGGGCATACCCTACTGAATAGATCTGATCCTGTAGCTCAGGTAGCTGTGACAGGTGGAGAACTTCATTGTTTAGGCCTTGTGCGCACACTGCGTTTTTACCCACGTTTTTTGCATTTTGTGCTGCAGAAATTTCTTGAGAAAATGGTTGTAACCTTTCTGCAGACATTCCCCAGCAAAACCTATGGAAAAAAAATAGCTGTGCGCACACTGCGTTTTTTTTCTCAAGAACATTCTTTCTGCAGAATTTCTTGAGAAAAAGAATGAGCATGTCACTTCTTTTCTGCAGGTACCTGCGTTTTTTACCATAGATAATGGTAAAAAAACGCAGAGACCAACCTGCGGAAAAAACGCCCCAAAAACGCACAAAACTGCGGTAAAAATGCATGCGGTTTTCGGTGCGTTATTGTTGCGTTTTTTGACCGCAAGTGCGCTAATCTTTCAGACTCAAGAAATTTCTTGAGAAAAATCCTTTTTCTAGTGTGAACAGAGCCTTTTTGTGAATTGTGTCCCAGTTCATCACTTCTGTGTCTACATGATTTGGTGTAATGTTTCCGGAGCGATTATATAGAAGTGTTTGAATTTTAACCTATTTTTGCTGTATATATTCTAGACACGTAATCGTTTTGAAGGGACACGATCAGAAGTTGAAGAGCTGATGCGAAAGATTAGGAAAAACCCACAAGAGCACAAACGAGCCAGCCCCTTCACAATGGAGGGCTACCTGTATGTCCAGGAGAAACGTAAGCCTTGCTGCCAGTTCTGTGTAGTTGATATTATATTTTAGACTCTCGTGTTATTTTAATATATGACCTATACATCACTATATTCTCTATTCTGCACATTTGTGTTTATAACCAGGAGGTATCCTGATCTCAACTCATAGAAAGTTAGTTTAGTGTAGCTCATGGCCTGTGTATTCAACTGTCACTTCCGTTCTACTTCTTGCATCTGTTTTCTTTAGCAAATATTCACATCCTCATCAGTTCGTGTATGTGTTTTTTGTTTTTTTTTTATATCTGATCCAGGTCCTGCCCCATTTGGCTCCAGCTGGGTAAAGCACTACTGCATGTATAAGAAGGAGCCCAAGACCTTTTCTCTGTTTCCATATGAGCATAGATCAGGAGGGAAAATAGTAAGTGCCAAAATCAATTAATTTATTCTTTTCCTTTTTTATTATGTGGAGCTTGTAAAATACTAAATTGCCCTCACTGCTTCCCATCACTGTCACGCCACAAACAACTTTCAACTACCACCCACACAAATCCTAGCCCTCCCACTCCTGGCTCCATGACTTCTCCCAAGCTGCACCAATCCTCTGGAATGTTCTACCACAAAAACTAGGACGGTCCACAAATTACATAGCTTCAAACACTCCCTAAAAACAGATCTTTTAAGGTGGCCTATCACCTTCCCTAATCGAAGTCCTAGAGATTCCCTCCACTATTTCTCAGAACATAATTCTCCTTCACACTCCACCACACCCAAAATCATCACAAAGATTGGCTGGTGAATGGCTCATGCAGCCTTCATCTATCTATAATTTCGTTTAGATGGCTGGACCGTCGTTGTAAATAAGCATCTGTACCTTGTCTCCCCCCCCCCCCACCTCATTGTAGATTGTAAGCTCTTATGAGCAGGGTTGTCATTATTTTTGCTTTAATTATTGTATTTCCTAAAACTGTTTCTTGTATATGAACCTCTGAATTGTAAAGTGCTGCGGAATATGTTGGCACTATAGAAATAAAGATTATTATTGTTATGGTAATCCCTCTTTAATGTCTGATTGTTACATTGTGGGCCACGTCAGCTGCCGGATTTCCAGCATTTTTTCAGCTGGTTTCTAACCATTGTAGAATAATGAATATTTCGAGTACATTTGTACTATTGATAATGTAATGACTAAGGCTAGGTTCACACTTCCGTTAAATTGTATCAGTCACAATCCGCTGCTCTGGTAAACAACGGAATCCGTTTGGCGGATTCCGTTGTTCCCATAGACTTGTGTGAGCGGCGGATTGTGACTGATGATGCTGCGTTGCATCCTCCGCCCGACTGATCAGTCGCGGAACGACTGACCGCGGGGCAGGTGGAACGCAGCTTGTAACGTTTTTTGAGCAGTGCAATCCGTAGGATTTCGCTGCGCATGCTCTCTCTGGCTCCCTGCACACGTAACCAGGATACACATCGGGTTACCAAGCAATGCGCTTTGCCTAGTTACCCGATATTTACCCTGGTTACGTGTGCCAAGGAGCCAGCGCTAAGCGGTGTACGCTGGTAACCAAGGTAAATATCTGGTAACCAAGCAAAGTGCTTTGCTTAGTTTTTACCCGATATTTACCCTGTCTACGTGTGCAGGGAGCCCGACACTTCCCCGCTCGGCTCCGCCCCCTCCCGCACTCCGCATATACACACGCACGCACGCGCGCGCACACACTCACCTGTCCCCAGCCCTGCAGTCCCCGCGGCACTGACGTCCTCAGCGCCACGGCCCCGTTCAGCTCCACCCACCTCGTACTCCGCCCCCCGCACACAACGGAGTCCGACAATGAATTCTGTTCTTTGTCATCCGTTGTACAACGGATCAGTCACATGCGTCAAGCAACGTATGTGACTGATGCAAAACAACGGAAATGTGAACCTAGCCTAAGGAGTAATTTTGACACAATTTTAGAAAACCAGCTGGACAATGCAGGACCAGAAAATCTTCCAAAAATGCATATGTCATGAATTCCTTGAATGAAACACAAATAAACTGTACACAAGGTCTGTTTGAAAGTCTTTTTGGTCTCTAGCAGCAGTCACTAGGTTATTGGTTTAGATACTGGAATTACGTGACACTTTGGTGTAATTTGAGGCTGATTGGACCCAGTGGAAAATCTCCCTCAGGGCCCCCAACTCTTCTTAGTAATAATTGTATATGGGCCAAAGATCCTTTGGATTCCCAAAGATCCAGGTCATGGGTGAGACTGCAACCCCTGATGATGCGTGTTGTATATGTATACACCATTGTGCTCTTGCTTGGAACTTTTCTATATACAAATGCATATAACTGTGCCTTGTGTATGACATACAGTATATTACGCTGCCCTGCTGCCCAGGCTCCTTATGGGACACCTTTCTAATTTACCAGTATGACCTTCCCTGTTTATCCTCTCTGTGGTCTTAGCTGTGTTTTTTTTTTTTTTTTTTTTGTGTGTGCCGCATTTGTTTTAAGGATTTTTTGGTCCTGCACGTTTATCTGTAAGATGGACACCGCAAAAAAAACTTCACTGTGGTCTCAATGTGTGAATTCAGCCCAACCATGCTCGCTGACCACTTTCCTATACAATTCCACATGGGAAAACTGCTGGATTAGCTCCAATAAAAGGGGCTTATCATTGTGAATCCCTCCGTCACAGCCCTCTAAACATATGATTGGAGGGTGCACAGCAGCGTAGTAAGTGCTCTTTGCATCTGAGGCAGTAATTTTAATTGCTAGAACACCATATTGCGGTTTTGTCATTTTTTTCACACATCTGATGTAAAAAAAAAAAAAAAAAGCCTGACTTAAGGCTAGTTTAACACATCGTTCTTTTTGCCGGTTTGGCGGATCCGGCGCGCTCCTGTACAGTGTATACAGTACAATGGCAGCGCTGCAAGTTCCGGGTCACATGCTCCGGTCACATGACAACATGTTACCGGAGCTTGTCGCGCTGCCATTGTACTGTATACACTGTACTGGAGTGCGCCAGATCCGCCAAACCGGCAAAAAGAAGGATGTGTGAAACTAGCCTTAATAGTTAGGTGTACAGAGCACTTATTAGTTGCTTGTTCCATCATAATGGCTCAACGTGGTGTTTGATATTACAAAGCACTGCATTCTTTATAGGAAAACTGCTCTGTATATTAATAAGTAATTTCACCTGGATAGAAGAACATTGGTCACATTGTATTACCAATACAAAATGTAACCTGCGGGATTAGTATAAAGCACCTTCAGAAGGGACTGCATTAGCCTTATTGATTGCTCACGCCTGCTGTGTTTATATAAAATCCTCCAGTTTTCTTAATTTCTTATATTAGTGGGACATATCTAGGAAATGCTGAAGATTTTCTGCAGCAAGTCCTCAACCTTCCGGACTTAAATTTTGTTTTACGTGTGAATTGTCTTTTAAAATCCTATTGACATGCATAGTACCATTTGTCTGGTGCGTATTCTAAATTGTCTTGATTGATTTTAAAGGGGTTGTCCCCTTTCAGAAATGTATTTTTTCCCCTAGAAGGTCTGTTAATAGTAAAAAACAAACAAACTGTGCTTTTCTCCCCCTTCCTGGGTCCAATACTGAGTCTATGCCACTGCACCCAGTGTCTGTCATTGTCTGCACCTCAACAACGCTGCAACCAATACTTGAGCTCAGCGGCTGTGATCGCAGTGTAAACTTGCACAGAGTTGCTGAGCTCCGTTATTAGCTATTTGCAATTGCCAAAGGCGAAATAATCCCGTAATTAAATTAATATTGTCTATGCTTAATAAAAAGAAATAATACACTAAATACTAAAATCATATCATTCGATTGGGTTTGGTAAACTAATGGGATATAAACTCTCAGTAGTATTTAATCCTACCAGAATCCCAGTAGAATGGTATTCTTTGCTGTTGATGCGTTGTGTGGCTGCGGTCCTGTACTATATTAAATGAATACGGTAGCTATCGAGATGCACCCTCGCACAAGCCATCTCAAAAACTTGTCGTTAGTGATGAGCGTGCACTACCATACTCAAGTGCTCAGTACTCCGTTAAGATCAGTTGGACGCTTGGATGGCAGCAACTCAAGTACTGAATATAATGGAACTCAAGCATTTTTCCAAGAAAACATTCTGAGCATAATGTTCGCTCATCACTCATCACATGTTTGTCACATAGCCTTCCTACTGTGTTTCACCACACTGGCATCTTATATACACTTATAAGCCTCATTCCCTTGATGAAGCCAGTTAGGTGAAACCTATTGGGGTGGCTAATATGAGACAATTTTTGGAGCTAACATGTGCAAAGGTATTCCTCGATGGCTATTAATTTACTATAGTTGTCCTTGGTGGGGATTTAAACCCATGATCCCTGTGGTGCAAAGTAACAGTGTGCCGCCCCAGCAGCGAATCGAACCGCTCGGATCCAGGGGTAGTGTCCGTTCTTGGCTCAAGGGTCTCCGGACCCGGGGGCTTAGGGGGCCACACTCTCTAAAGTAAAAGGGGGAATATTTACAGGGGAGTTATAGTTCGTGACGCCACCCGTAGTGTGCGGTAACTGGGGGTACCGCCGCTGCTGTTGGGAGTACCCGGAGTAATGGAGGGGGGCAGCCAGGTGTCGTTGCCCTCCAGGGGTAGGAGCTGGCCCTGGGACTTTGAATGATGCTACTGGGTGTCGTGAAGGGGAAATCACTCAGGTACTCACTCAGCCAATAAGCAGATGCCGACAACCGGGTAAACCAAGTCTATGGATGCCGCTGCCTCTCAAGGGGAGCTCGTCCGGGTCCCGTCCCCTGCAGTGCTGCCTGGTGATCCGTGGCCTGCCTCCTGGCACAAAGTTTACATTCACCATAGTTGCCCAGTAGTCTGGAACTTGCCGGGCCCCACTCCCCACTGTGGCTCACGCTTGGGATTTCAGTGGGCTGCTTATGTGGAAGGCTCTATCCCCCTCGTTGCGTTAGTGCCCTGATTCTGGAGCTAGTGGGAACAGTCCATAAAGGCTCCGTTCTCCGCAAGTTAATTGCCGGGTTGCCTGAAGCTTCTCCCCGACCTAGAGTCCGTGTACCCCGCCGTGCCTTCGGTCCCGGACCGGTAATCAGACCAGGCTGCTGACCGTAATCTTTGACAGGTCCAGGCACCTAGCCTCAATCCCCTGCGACCGGGTGTCTGACTCCTCTATGTCCAGACCACCGTCTGCAACCTAGTCAGCTTCTCCTGGGAGCCACTCCTCTCAGCTCGAGGGCTACCTCTCTTCTCTTCAACTTCACTTCTACACTCCTCACTTCCCCTCCCTGACCCCTAGGTGGACGACCCTATTCCGCTCAAGCTGCCCACTGCTGTGTCTGGTGGGTGTGGTGCAGGGTGTATCTAGGATTTGATTTGCTGTTGGAGGCAGCACTTTAAGATGGGGACCGAGAACCATGAGGGATTTGAATACTGCACTAAACAGAGCGAGCGTGCAGTACCCTGTGACAACTTAATAGTCCAGGGGTGTCACAACAGTGCTAACCACTGATCCACCGTGCTACTCCAAAGTTTACTATAGTGCAGAACTGCAGCCGCACAATATAGCAACAGCAAATACCGTTCTACTGGGATTTATTTGTATAGGAATTAATACTTCTGAGTTTATATCCCATTGGTTACCATCCCCAATTACATCCTGTGATTTTAGTATTTAGTACATAATTCCTCTTTTCCCTGCCGCCCATGACAGCACCACATGAGAGATAGGTTCCGCCCACATCAGGACAGGAAACCCACTGATAAAAAGGCGGTACCTCTCCTCCACATCAGTTTTGGTTTCCTGTCCTGGTATGGACAACCCATTGATGTCCCAGGTCCGGCCCGGTGTGGAAGCCTGGTACTTACCTGAAGCCGGTGCTCGGGCCTGGATGCACCCCCCCTCGGTCTCAGACCTCTGCGGCGGTGAGGCGCGGGCCTGGAGCGGGAGCTCGGCCCGGCGTCGCTCCGGGGATGTGCGCACTCACGGCGGCCGCCGGAAGGCTTGTCCCTGCTGTGCTGCACGCCGGGGTGAAGCTGGACGCTCCGACCGGAAGTGACGCGATTCCAGGATGCCGTGCGCCCTGCGACCAGGAAGTGACTGGTGTGCGCATGCGCACTCGGATCCAAGATGGCGGCGCCCATCTAAAGAGGTATATCTGGCCGGCGCTTGGGACTGGTGAGTTTTTTCTCCTCCATTATGGCAGGAGATTCCCCCCGCAGCAAGGAGCAGCGCAAAGAGTCGCCCCAGCGTGGCTCGGACCGCGGCTCTGCGGATCGTTCCCGGAAGGCTGTGTCGAGCCCGGGCAGCGTTCGGTCGGTGGGTCCCAGGAGATCCAAGGGGAATCCGCCTCCTGATCCGGTATTGCCTGGAGTCGTGGGGGTGAGTGGACTTCGTGGTCTTCATGTTTCTAAGTCCCCGTTTCCGTGTCCCCTCTCTTGTTAGGTACCGAAAAAGAGTGCCTCCAAGCAGCGTCACAAGGAATGTGCCATATGCCAATCCTCCCTGTCTTCGGATTACACCAAGGCCCTATGTGCAGACTGTATCCAACAGACCCTGCTCAAAGAGGGGCCGGGGTTCTCATCTGAATTGCGCTCCATTATCAGGGCGGAAGTACAGGAGTCCCTTAAATCCCTTAAGGGGGGCAGGAGGCGCAAGAAGTCCCGTCATCATAAGCAGTCTACTCCCGATACCTCGGCTGGTTCGGCCCGGGGCTCTCGGTCGTCGGGATCCTCGGGATCTTCCCCCTCCGATTCTGGCTCCTCTTCCTCTTCCGATGAGGGTGGTCGTCCTTGTTTCCCTACAGCAGACGTGGGACCTTTGGTGAAGGCTGTACGTTCGACCATGGGCATAGTGGACTCCAGGGGGCCCGAATCTACCCAGGATGTCATGTTTGGGGGCTTGGATTCCAGGAAGCGTAAGGGGTTTCCCATTCCCCAGAAGGTTCAAGGTCTCATTACTGACCAGTGGAAAAAGATGGACAAAAGGTTGAATCTTAGCTCTTCCCTAAAACGGAAGTACCCTGTGGATGAGGAGGCGTCTACCTCTTGGGATAGAACCCCAAAAATTGATGTCGCTATTGCCAAGGCGTCTCGTTCCACTACCTTGCCGTTTGAGGACTTGGGGTCCCTTAAGGATCAGCTGGATAGGAAGGCTGATGGTTTTCTGAGAGGTACATGGGAGTCTGCGGCAGGTGGCTTGCGCCCGGCCGTGACCGGCGCCTGTGTTGCCCGGTCTTTGATGGTGTGGCTTCAGCAGTTGGAAGACCAGTTGCGTAATGACGCTCCTAGGAAGGATATTATCTCGTCCTTGCCCTTAATACAGGGTGCTGCTGCCTTTCTGGCTGATCCTTTCTACTTGCCCAAGGTTTCTACCCCTTTTCATAGGTCCCAAGAGATCGTGCTCCCTTCCCTCTGTGACCCCCCTCAGAACGAGACGGAGGCTAGGTTACACACGTTGGATGTCCGGAGGGCCTTAGTCACGTACCTAGATAGGACTAGGGAATGGAGGAAGTCTCAGGTCCTGTTTGTCACTTTTCAGGGGCAGTCCAAGGGGCGTGGGGCTTCTAAAGCTACCTTGGCCAGATGGGTCAGGGATGCCATCGGTTTGGCGTACTCGGCTAAAGACGCCACTCCTCCTCCGGGCATAAGGGCGCACTCCACTAGAGCAGTCTCTACGTCTTGGGCGGAGAGGGCGGATGCCTCTCTTGACCAGATCTGTCGGGCGGCTACTTGGTCGTCTCCTGGGACTTTCTTTCGGCACTATAGGCTGGACTTGTCCTCCACAACTGACCTTTCCTTTGGGAGACGGGTCTTACAAGCGGTGGTCCCTCCCTAAGGTGGTTGGTCTATATAAATCTCTCATGTGGTGCTGTCATGGGCGGCAGGGAAAAATCTTAATTACTCACCGGTAATGGGATTTTCAATAGCCCATGACAGCACCCTTAGTTCCCCCCCTATTCACTGGTTGTGGGCACCCTTCGGGGAGTGTTAGAGTTATTGGTGGTTTCCTTGGGTGGTGGTGTGATTAATCTGTTTATTGTGTTTTGTTGGTCCTCTCTGGCTCTGAAAACCTACTGATGTGGAGGAGAGGTACCGCCTTTTTATCAGTGGGTTTCCTGTCCTGATGTGGGCGGAACCTATCTCTCATGTGGTGCTGTCATGGGCTATTGAAAATCCCATTACCGGTGAGTAATTAAGATTTTGTTAAGCATAGACAATAAGTTATGTCAACACAGTCTTTATTTAAGGGACTTTTTTTTTGTTTTTTTTTTTGCTTTTAGCAGTTTGGAAATATTCATTATTCCTATGCTGACCGTGACACTTTTTTTGCAATTAGTTTATTGGCTTTAGTGCTGTTCACAGGAAATCCGCACTATAGACAATAATACAGAGTAGACATTAGGAGCAGCAGCGGAGACAAGACTCTGGAACTGTTCAGGGGGAGCAAAGTGCAGTTTTTTGGGGGGGGGGGTCAACTAATTAAGTTTATTTGAAGAAAAAACTATTTTAACAGGGCATAACCCCTTTAAGATTTTGAAATTCAAATATCAATACCAAATGTCTTGATATTATTCATCAGAGATATTTATTTTATTTTGTTAGGGTGAAGGGGAAAATTTTACCATTAAATACTGCCTAAGACGAAACACTGATACTATAGACCGAAGGTTTTGCTTTGATGTGGAAGCTGTGGAGAGGTAAGATGAAGTCTATGCACCCCTTCTTGTGTGCACAATAGTACACGCTGGACATATGTTGTAGCTGAGGCCAGCATAGGAGCTTTCGCAAGTGAAAAAAATCCTATTAAAAGTTCAAAGTTTTATTAAATATGCATTAAAATCGTAAGGAAGCAAAATGACCAAACTTATAGTAATCCCTTAAAATTGATACTAGTCAAAAAAGATAAATGTCAAACAGGGTGCAAGGGTAACAATTAAAATAGATTGTGTACAAGGTCAGGGGTGTAGTATGGAAAAAGTGATACAACAGTAATTAATTAAAAGCCTCATTAACCCTATATTGACCCTGTCATACCCTGCCTGACAGCAGAGGTTGGCACCCTAGTAGTAAACGCAAATGGTGCCCTCGTCCACATCCTCACTCTAAGGGTATGTGTGCACGTTGCGTTCTGGCTTGACAAAAAATCTGCAGCATTTTGTCACTGCATGTGCATTTGAAAACACATCCAAAACGCTGCATTTTGGATGCATTTTGAATGCAGATTGGATGCGTTCTGGATGCTTGCTCTCCCACAGTGGGAAAAGCATCCAAAACGCACAAGTGACATGTTGCTTTTTAGAACGCATCGATTTTGTCAAAAATTTGGCATCCAAAACTCTGCGTTTTAAAACGCAACGTGCGCATGGAATTTGCTTCATTCTCATAGACTGCTGGGGACGCATAACGAATGCGTTTATGCTGCAGTTTAAAACGCTGCGTAAACGCATGAAAAAAACGCATGAAAAAAACGCTTTATTATAATTTTAGTAAATCTTTGACCTTTTCTTAGGATTTTTTCACTTGTTAAACCTATTTTTGGATACCTACCCAATGATATTCTTTTAATCAGCATAGGCGGTTTGAAATATACATTTACAGTGGAACCTCAGTTAACGAGTAACCCAGTTAGCGAGTATTTCGCTTTACGAGCAAAGCTGTAAATTTGTAACTCAGTTTACGAGCAAGCTTTGCTGTATGAGCAAATACCGCACACATTTCTGGTTCCGTACATCACCCGCGATGTAACCCGCTCTTGTAGTCCGCACAAACACGCACAAACACGCTCACATGCTCACCTTACCTTACATTCCGTTCCCTCGCCGGCCTCCCGGTTCTTGTAGTTCGCCGCTACAGGAAGTGTATCGGGTAACCATCGCGACGAGTCAGGAACTTCCGCTGTCAGCCGCTACTCAAAGGCAGCACACTGACCAATCAGAGGAAAGTGGCTCCTGCCTTTGACGTCAGAGCTCTGGCAGCGGAAGCTCCGGCATCAGTCGTAATGGTTACCCGATACACATCCTGTACCGGCTAACTGCAAGGACCAGCAGGTCGGTGATGGAACGGTAGGTAAGGTGAGCATAATATGTGCTTGTGTGTTTGTGCATGTGTGGAATGGGACATTGAACAAGTTGTGGATCGAATTGTCTGCATTCCAATGATTTCCTATGGGAAATCTTGCTTTGCTAGATGAGTAACTTTGTTTACAAGCACACTCCCAGAACGGATTGTTCTTGTTAACCAGGGTTCCACTGTATATCTTTTGGATATATCGTAAACCTATGATTGAGGATGATGCAAGGAGACCCGAGAACCATGGTAATGTGTAGAAAAGAAATTGCAAATTGAGCAGAAGAAGGTTGGTTCCCAAGAATAAAAGTGACTAATAAATATACTAATGTCCTGTAGTAAAACATAGGAAACCCACACTTGGTATTGTCAGTGGGGTATACTTTATATTTTCCTTCAGTTTAACCAGCTGTGGTGTGTGTGGTAAACCTGTTTCTACGGTGGGGCCAACATATATTCTGGGTCACTCCTCTGGTGTCAACACTGTTGCCAGTGATTGGCAGCAGTGGTCACATACTGTAGGTGGAAAGTCACTGCTGCAGCCCTGTATGCAGTCATTGGCGGGGGGAGAGGAGTGGGCAGAGAGGTGAGGCTACAGCCTTAAAGGAACAGCAACCTGGGTTACAGTTTTGAGTAAACCTGAACATCTCACCACAAACTCTAAACGTAAGCCTTTCCTTGGAACAAGTCCTCTTGACTGGCCGATGTTGTTACTGAAGGCCTCTCTAGTTTCCATATTTACATTCCTACTAATGTGTATACTGTACAAGTGAACAGTATGGTTCAAGTCCCACAGGGGTGATAAAGAATAGTTAAATTTGTTAATTAAAAAAACCTAAAAACTTCAATGTATCCCCCCCA
This sequence comes from Anomaloglossus baeobatrachus, assembly GCF_048569485.1. Taxonomy (NCBI): domain Eukaryota; kingdom Metazoa; phylum Chordata; class Amphibia; order Anura; family Aromobatidae; genus Anomaloglossus; species Anomaloglossus baeobatrachus. The sequence goes on along the minus strand of NC_134353.1, from coordinate 212,326,273 downwards.
CCTTCCCCCTTATTATTTCCTTATTTCAAACACAAAATGTTTAAAATATGTGTGGTATTGCCATGACTGCAAAAGCCCCATCTTTTAAAATCTAAAATTATTCATCCCATATTGTAAACATGAAATAAGTATTAAGGGTATGACTTTAGGAACTTATGGTTAATATCATGAGCTCCAGAGTGGCAATCACCATGTTGGAGACGATGAAAGGGTTAAACTGTTGCGATTGGCGTGGTTTCCGAATGCAACATTTACACTTGAGTGACGGCTGTATAATCCAGCCTTCACCTGCATTGTATGGCTTGGGCTCAGCTCCGGAGGCGCTTTACACAGTAATGGCACACTTCTGTCATATATACTGCAGTCTGCAAGACGTTCAGAGATTCCCACTGGAGTTTTTTTTCCTTCATCTTTATATTTTTACTGCCAGGAACCCACAATGTATCAGACGTTCAAGTAATTGAAATGTTTGTTTCTTCCCTGTTTTGCCCTGATCAATTCAAAATCTCTGATATCTTTGTGTCTTAGTTTTGGGTAACTTCAAGTGCACCTAATTTGTCTGACTGTACAGCATGGCTCCCTGCTTTAAGATCACTCACCGCCATTGTAGGCCCCTTCCAATATCTGAACATGCCGCTATAGAAGACATTTCATTGGTTTTGTAGCTCCGATTGCTAGAAAGTGGAATTTCAAATACTTGGAAATGTTAGTCCTATTTTATTCACCATACTACATAGAAGAAATATTAGAAGATGAAAGACATTTTTCCATTTCGTGTGGAAAAATTTACTTATTTTGAATTTGATGGCAGCAACAAAAGTTGGGACATTATTTAAGGGAATCTATTACCAGGGTTTTGCTACCTAATCTGAGAGCAGCATAACTTAAAAACTGAAATCCTGATACCAGCAGTGTGTCACTTACTGGGCTGCTTAGTGTAGTTTTGATAAAATCACTGTTTAATCAGCAGTAGATCATTGGAGGACTACTTGGCCTGCTGCCAGGTAGTCCACCCTATTCATGAGCTCTGTATAACTGCTAGATCTGCAGCAGAGAAAACATTGTTTTTTTTATCAAAATGACTAGAAACAGCTCAGTAAGTGACACATCATTGGAATCAAGGTCTCTGTCTCTACATTATGCTGCTCTCAGATGGAGTAGCAAAAACTTGGTGACAGATTCCCTTTTAACAGGCTGAAAATGCAACTGATAATATTGAGAAACAGCTGGAGGGTTAGTTTTCATGTAGGTGCCACCACTTTATCTAAAAACAGCATGTTAGAGAGGCAGAGTCTCTCTGATGCAAATAAGGTCAGGTATTCAACAGTTTGTAAACTGCGTCTGTATTTTGTGGAAAAATTTCAGAAAAATAGTAGTTTTAAAATTGCAAAGACTTTGAATATTCAACCATCTACAGTACATAATATGCTCAAGGAATAAGAAATTCTGGAGAAATCCATGCGCAAAAGGGATAAGTCCAACGATCATTATTGGATGCTTGTAATCTGGCCCTCCAGAAGCATTTCCTTAAAAATGGGCATGATTTTTCATGCAAATTTCTGCGTGGGCTCAGGAATAAATCTAGAAATCATTGTTGTTTGTGAACACAATTCGACGTGCAATTCCCAAATGCAAGCTAAAGCTTTAGCCTACAAGAAAGAAGCCATGCATCAACACAATCCAGAAATTATGTCATCTTCTTTGGGACAAAACTCACGTAACCCCTTAAGGACAGGGTGATTTTTAATATTTTCGCTTTTGTTTTTTCCTCTCCTTATTCCAAGAGACATCACTTTTTTATTTCTCCATTGATATAGCCATGTGAGGGCTTGTTTTTGCAGGATGATTTGTACATATGAATGACACCATTCCATTTTATCATGTGATGTAATGGAAGCGAAAAAAAAAAATCAAGTCTGGTGAAATAGCAAAAAGAGTAAAATTCTGCAATTGTTTATAGTTCCCTTAGGGGACTTGAACTTGCAATAGCCTGATCACTTGTTCTATGTACAGCAGTGCCACAGCATTGCTGTATATAGAAGAAATCACAGTCTCTTATGAACGCTGGTCACATGCTGGCTTTCACAGGAGTACTGTGATGACAGTAAGTGGTCTTCAGCAGACCACTGGCTGTCACAACAACTCATTGACTTCATGCGACGAGTGATGATGAGGGGGTCAGAACAGCACACCTCATTGCCAGCACGTGCGTTAAATACCGCTGTCAGTTATTCAGTGGCATTTAACAGGTTAATAGATGGAGGCGGATTGCCGATTCACCGAACGCTGTTAGAGGCATATGTTGCCTGATTAAATCAGCCAAAATGTGCAAGAAAAGATGCAGGCTCGGCGTACAAAAACGCATCAAAGGCAGGGATATGACTCATGACGTGCATAGTATGTTATTTGTCTCTTGAGTGGTTAAAAAGGAGTGAAGTCAAATTAAAAATTGTTCTGTAGTCAGATTAATTAAAATTTGAAATTCGTTATGGAGACCAGAAACACCGCATCCTGCAGACTCTGGGTGAGAAGCCATCCAGCTCATCAGCGCACTGTTCAAAAGTCTAGAACTGATGGTTTAAGGTTCCCTTACAACCTTTGATTGATGTGTGCGACTTACACATCCTGAAAGGCACTATCAATACTGAGCATTATACAGTGTGTGCACCCAGATCCTGTACACCGCCATTAACTTGCGAACGGCGGCAGCTATAGGCATAAAAGTGGTGTCTAGGTATAGTAAAGTATCCTTGCGCTACGCAATGAAACTACCTATAGCGCCGCCTGGTGGAAAACAACAGAGTTAGCATTTTTATCTCGAAAACGGAACGAGATAGAGAAAAAAAGTGAATTACAAAGTTGTAGGGCATCATCAATTCAATACGAATCGACACCTTGCATACAGAAATGCTATGATTAGAACGTGTAAAACTTACAAGCCTGCGGTCTGCTCATGGAGACCTTCCTACAAGTCATTGGGTATGGTGGCTGTGTGGAGTGGCCTCCACGCTCACCTGACCTGACCCTATTGGACTTCTTTCTGTGAGGTTACATCAAACAGCAGGTGTATGCGACCCCTCCACCAACATTGCAGGACCTATGACGACATATTACAGATGCTTGTGCAAACGTGTCACCTACCATATTGCACAACGTGCAGCAAGATACAGTATGCTGTCCAGAGTCCAGATGTGCATTGCAGCTGACGGCCACTTTGAGCATCAAAGTTAAATGAGCGCCATATGTGTGACCAGCATTCAATGTTTTGGGGTTGGGGGGGGTTCATGGGTTTCATATCATAGCATTTCTGTATGCAAGGTGTCGATTCGTATTGAATTGATGATGCCCTACAACTTTGTAATTCACTTTTTTTTTTCTCTATCTCGTTCCATTTCCGAGATAAAAATGCTAACTCTGTTGTTTTCGACCAGGTGGCGCTATAGGTGGTTTCATTGCGTAGCGCATGGTTACTTTACCATACCTAGACACCACTTCTATGCCTATAGCTGCCGCCGTTCTCAAGTTAATGGTGGTGGACAGGATATGGGTGGATAACCTGTATAGAGGTTTTAGAACATTTGCTCCATCCAGACAATATTTCATGGAAGACATTCCATACTTCAGTAAGACTAAGCTAAGCCACATACTGCATCCATAACAACAACATGGCTTCACCAAAGAAGAGTTCAGGTGATGACCTGGCCGCCAACAGTCCAGAACTTTCACCAATAGAATAAATTTGGCTCATTATAAATCAAAAAATCCGGCAAAGATCCAAGGCTGTGGAGCAGCTAGAATCCTACAGCAGGCAAGAATGGGACAACATTCCTCTCCCAAAAGTCCAGGAATTGTTCCCCTCACTTCCCTTACTTTTACAGACTGTCCCAACGTTTGTAAAATGTTGCTGTTTCAGTTTCTAATTTTTTATATGAAATGGAAAATGGTCAAACGTTCATCTTCTGATCTGTGTTCTAGGTTCTGTTGTGAAAAAAATATGGCTATAAGGCATTTCCAAATCACTGCATGCTTTGTCTTCTTTACATCCCAGACAGTGTCACAACACTTTTGGAATTGGGGGTTATAGAAAAACTGCTTATACCATAGCAACATTCACCATGCAGCAGTGTAACAGAACAAAGAAAAGGTTCCATTTAGTTACACAAGGACTGTTTTTGCTGAACATTTTGGATCAATGCCCATGTTATGTGATAGTAGTGGTCCTCGCTTGTCTTGTCTTGTGGGGTTACATGGGTGCTTTATTCTTTATCCAATAATGAAAAGACCACCTTTATTATAATCTTCCCTTAGGCCAGGACTTCTAGTCACCATGCAAGCGTTTTCAGAAGAAGATCGTCTTCTCTGGATGGAAGTACTAGGTGGAAAAGAATCTGTAAGTCAATCCAGTATATGGCGATTTACACATGCATTGCTTCTCTGTGTAATTATTCGTGTAAAAACAAACCCCTATGGCCGCCATTCATGACATTTTCTGATTGTATCTTTACCTTTCACAGCACCAGCGTCAAATACTGATCACAAGATGCTCATTATGGTCTTGTCTACTGTAATGTTGAAGGAGCTTTCACACTATTACTTATTGCATGCAATGTATTGATCTAAAAAATGACCAAGATTTGTAATTTAGACGCTTTTTAGGGGGAAAAAAAAATCCAGTAAAGGATTGTGACATTTTCTGACATAGTATTGCGCCACCTGGTTTTTCAAAATGTATAGCAATGTGCAGCATCATCATGTATGGAGCGGAGTGCCACACTCTGTTCACTGCAGATCAGCTAATACAAATTGCTTTCTGCTCACTATGGAGAGAACGGTCTATGGTGAAAGTGATTGAGCATGTGCGACCCACAGCACCCAGCTCCATACGATAGATCTGCACATTGTTATATAATTCGAACACCAGGTGGCGTCGTCGCACTATGTATGAGAATGTCCTAGGATTGTACTGGATCAGTTTTTAAAGGGAATCTGTCAGTAGGTTTTTGCTACCTCATCTGAACAGCATGATGTAGGCAAAGAGATCCGGAATCCAACGATGTATGACTAAAGGCCGCTTTTCACGCTGTGACATCGCTAAAGCAAAGTCGTTGGGGTCACGGAATTCGTGACGCACATCCGGCCGCATTAGCGATGTCCTTGCGTGTGACACCTATGTGCGATCGAGAATCGTCGCAAACACGTGCAAAATTGCTAATCGTTGACATGCCCCCCTATTCCCAATTATCGTTGCTTCTGCAGGTACGATTTTGTTCGTCGTTCCTGCGGCAGCACACATCGCTATGTGTGACACCGCAGGAACGAGGAACCTCACCTTACCTGCGGCCGCCGGCAATGAGGAAGGAAGGAGGTGGGCGGGATGTTACGCCCGCTCATCTTTGCCCCTCCGCTTCGATTGAGTGGCCGCTTAGTGACGTTGCTGTGACGCCGAACGCACCTCCCCCTTAGAAAGAAGGCGGTTTGCCGGTCACAGCGACGTCGCTAGGCAGGTAAGTGGTGTGATGGGTCCGCACGATTTTGTGCGCCACGGGCACCGATTTGCCCGTGACGCACAAACGATGGGGGCGGGTATGCACACTAGCAAGATTGCAGCGTGTAAAGCGGCCTTTAGATTACTGGGTGAAGCAGTTGTGACACAATCCAAATTTTTAGATTTAGTCATGTAGCAAAATCCGGAGGGCTGTGCTGTCCACACCATGTTCTCAATAGAGATTGACACCTCGCTGTCAATGTAGAATCGGAGGAAGGGGCATGCTAGACTGCCAATACATATGACACGACATTGTAGTTTGAGCAATAAGAAGTCCTACTGCTTTTACAAACATAGCAAATAAACAACAGATTGAACCTTGCCAAAACAGGCATTCCTGAATTCTGTGTTTTAACCCTTGCAGCATACGGTCTTTAGATTACATAGCAAAAACCTGCTGACAAATCCCCTTTAACATAGTTATTTGCAAGGGTTATCATTTATTATGATTTTTACATTAGATGGGATATGTAATAAGCAAGCACTTTTATTGGTTGGTTGATTTTTTTTTTTTTTCCTGTTTACTGCACCTTGAAAAAGTATTCGTACCAGTGAACTGTTCTACATTTTTTATTCATGTTACACTAACTTAAATGTATTTTTTATTGGGGTTTTATGTGATATGGAAATGATACCTAGTTTTCCAAATATTTAAAAAAATATGAATCTGAAAACTATGACGTGCATTTGTATTCAGGCCCCCCGAGTCAATACCTCAAGTCAAAGACCACCTTTTGCTGCAATTACTGCGGCAAGTCTTTTGGGGTATGTCTCTACCAGCTTTGCACATCTAGAGGCTGACATTTTTGCTTATTTGTCTGTGCAAAATTGCTGTAGCCCAGTTCGATTGGATGGAGAGCATCTGTGAACAGCAAGGCTATATTCCGTTTGTGACCTTTAGGTCAGTTTTTTATGTTGCCAAATTTCTGTAGCATTTTTGCACCTATTATGTAAATTCGGTTACTTGGACTTTATTTTACATGCATTTTTATTACATTTTTGATGCTGCGGTTTTATATCTCTTGACTGGTATGTCATGTTTTGAACAAAGCTGCTTTGTTTTTCATTGTTCATGGCATTTGGTTTTGATAAAACCTTGATATACTTATGTACATTTTTTTTCCTGTAGTTTTTCTGCAACGAATGCAAGTGTATGAGTAAAATCTGCACATAAAACTCAGTACATCTGCAGGAATTAACATGTTGTAGATTTGAAACACGCACGGTAGATCAGTTTATGCAGTGTTGAAAAAAAAAACAAAAAACGCACAGTGAGCTATAAATCTTACCCACTTTGCTGGAACTGTAAAGATGGTGCACTTTTAACGTAGCGATAATACACAATGTCAAAAACTCATTGTGGGCACACAGACCAATTTTGATTCCTTTCCACAGATTCCCAATGGGATTTTAGTCTGGACTTTAACTGGGTCATTCAAACACATGTGAATATTCTTTGATCTAAACCATTCATTGTAGCTCTGGCAGTATGTTTAGGGTTGTAGACCTGCTAAAAGATGAACCCATGCTCTAGTCTCAAGTCTTTTGAAGGCTATAACAGATTTTCCTCCAGGATTGCCCTATATTTAGCTACAATCATCTTTTCATCACCTCTGACCAGGTTCCCTGTCCCTGCTGATGAAAAGTATCCCCACATCATGATTTTGTCACCACCATCTTTGATGGTGGGGATGGTGTTTTCAGGGTGATGTGCAGTGTTAGTTTTCCGCAACATATATAGCATTTTGTATTTAGCCCAAAAAAATCTACTTTGGCGTTATCTGACCAGAGCATCGTCTGCCACTGATTGCCCTATGTGTTTTTTTGCAAAGTTCAAACATGACAACTGATGGCTTTTTGAAAAATTGCTTTCTTCTTGCCACTCTTCCTTAAAGATCAGATTTGTGGAGTGTGCTATTAATAGTTGCCATATGGACAAACTGTCCTACTTCCCCTCTGAATCTCTGCCACTCCACCAGAGCAACCATGAGCTTCTTGGTGCCTCTGTAATTGGTGTTTTCCTTGCTTGAGTTGTCAGTTTAGGTGGACAGATGTGTCTTGGCAGGTTTGCAGTTTTGCCATGTTCCTTCCATTTTTGGATGATAACAGTACTTCATGAGATGTTCGGAGCTTGGGCTATTTTCTTCTTCTTTTTTTTTTTTTAAGCACCTAAGGGCCGTTTCACACATCCAGCATTTCGCCGGATTGCCGGATCCGGCACACTCCAGTACAGTGCAATATAGTACAATGGCATCCCGGCAAGCTCTGGTCACATGCTGTCATGTGACTGGAGCATGTGACCGGAGCTTGCCGCAATGCCATTGTACAGTATTACACTGTACTGAAGTGTGCCGAATCCGGTAATCTGGTGAAATGCCGGATGTATGAAACGGCCCTAACCCTGCTTTAGTCTTTTTGACATCCTTTGTCCATGACTTGTCTGGTGTGTTCCTTGGTTTGCATGATGCTGTTTGATCTCTAATGTTCTCAAACAAACCTCTGAGTCCTTCACAGAACAGCTATAGTTATATTGAAAATATTTTACACACAGGTGGACTCCTTTTAATAATTAGGTGACTTCTGGAGGCAATTGGTTACTCAGGATTTCCTTTAAGGCTATGTTCACACAGTGCATCTTTCGGTGTGTTTTTGAGGTCCCAAAGATGCACCAAAATGCATACATTTCCTTCTACCAGCAAAGTCTGAGATATCTATTTTGCTGTACACACACTGTGCATCTTTTTTGTTTGCTTTTTTTTTGTTTGTTTTTTGCGTTTTTGAAGATGCAGCATGTCAATTCTTTTTGTGTTTTTCCAGCATTTTTGAGCCCTTCTAGTCATTAGATTTGACTGAAAAAATGCATTGGGCAAAATAAGGTAAGGTAATAACGCAATGCTTTTTTGATGCGTTTTTGTCGCGATTGTCTTTTTTGAGCGTTTTTTGGGGCCAAAAATGCTGCATCTCTGTGATTAGAAAAGATGCACTGTGTGAACATAGCCTAAGAGGGTAGCAGACTACAGCGGGGAAAACAAATACACGTCACAATCTTCAGATTTATATTTTTAAAATATTTAGAAAACCCTATATTTTCCTTTAACACTTCTCTTGCTTTAACACTTCTCTTGCTTTAACACTTGCTACTTTGTGTTGGTATGGCACATAAAACCCCATTAAAATACATTTAAGTTTGCAGGTGTAACGTGAAAAAATAAATAAATGTGGCAACGTTCAAAGGATATGAATAATTGTGCAAGGCACTGTGTAATATTTAATTACCGCTCAGATTTCAAATATCGTTTATGTGGGGCCATGGTAAAACAAGAGAAACAAATGCTTTAATCTGTAATGTACTATGAAAAATTGGACTACATTATCAGTATACAAGTGAAGAAAAATCCAGCATCCAGTCCAGATAGTAAAATTAGTTCTTTTCTTTATTAAAATTTCATTAAAAAAGCCATCAATATGGTGTGGTGCCAACCATACAGGAAAAGACGCGTTTCGGACGTCGCAGCGTCCTTGATCACGTGATCATGTGATAAAGGACACTGCGACGTCCGAAACGCGTCTTTTCCTGTATGGTTGGCACCACGCCATATTGTTGGCTTTTTTAATGAAAATTTAATAAAGAAAAGAACTAATTTTACTATCTGGACTGGATGCTGGAGTTTTCTTCACTTGGATCTAGGAGTGGCCTCCCTTCCGTGCACCGTCTGGGATTATCTCCACTGGGTGAGCTGGTTTTCCTGTATACATGGATTATCAGTATGAAGTAGCTGTTTTACAGGTAAATAATAGTTTAATTTTAAAGGGTAACTGCACTGTTAGAAAACTTTGTCAAGAGCTTTGAATAGTGCGGTTTAGGGTGCTGAGACTACTCGCCTCAAATCGCTAACAATGTGATAAAAGTAGTACCAGTTTACTCAAGTACCAGCTATTAGACCGAGAATGGAATGTCTCCCGAGAAAAGGCAGCCAAGAGAGCAGTTGTTCTTGCCTAGATGTTCACCATAAAATGTATATCTATTTATGCTGGGAGTTCCCATATCACATTTACAATTCTGTTACTTGCCTAACTTAAAAAAACAATAAAAAATAAAGCTATGAATGTTGACAAAGTTTTTACTCCGATGTTACGAAAAAGGGGACAAAATTTAAACATTTATGTTGGAAAATTGCAGAAATGCAGCTAATTTTTACGTTCATACATTCACTGAAAAGGGATAATGTTAACACTGTATATATTTATGATAATCTCAAATGTTAATACAAGAGTGCACTGCGTAATTCACCCCAGTATATCGTCCGGAAAGTGACTAATTTATTCAAAAAAGTATTCTCTATTTCAATCAATCTGAAATCTATTTAAAACTAATTTCTACTAATACAATTATGATGACTGATAGTAGTCTCAAGTATTTAGTCTCAATGCGTTTCGTCATGCCTATGAATCAAATGGCTCATCTGAAGACCTTTTAGATAAAATAAAAAATATCCTAGTATTAGATAAAAAAATAATTCTAGGTGGATAATATCCTGCACTGGGTCACTTGATCTCCTCAGTAACAGCAGTTTACTACTATTTTAGGTTATGCAAGTTGGAAAGGTTTCCTGCGTCTGATTATCATATTAAAGTATGGGGAAAAATATGCAAAAATACACCGTCATCATAAAGTAATGGGCTAGGACTATGATATGGCCATATATACCCTAATCATATGCTTCAAGGGAATATTCAGCTAACAGTGGGTCCTGAAGTACAATGCAGTCAGTGATTGTCATCTTGATATGACAACAAGGAGCGCCAGTTCATGTCACCGTTATACAAGTCTGCTCACCAACAACAGATACCGCAGAGCAGGACGTTAAACTATTCTACAATCAAGTTCAAGAAGAAATCGACAAAATGCCAAAAGAAGTCTCATTGCTCATTATAATGGGAGACTTGAATGCCAAAGTGTGCCACGGCAAACATGGAACAGTTGTTGGAAACTTTGGACTTTGTGAACAAAACAAGGCTGGAGAAAGATTCATTGACTTTTGTATGACAAATCAACTGTCCATGAACACCTTCTTCCAAAATCATAAACTGAGACTGTACACATGGACATAACCAACTGGGGCCTGTAAGAAACAGATTGAATACATGCTCATCAAAGATTGAGGTCGTCAATCATTACAATGAAAACAAGGTCAGAAGCTGACTGTGGAACTGATTATCATTTTTTACAGCAAAGACTATAGTGAAGCTGCGCAAATGGACTAGATAACAGGAATTATGGACACATATAAGGGTTATTATTACTGAGGAAGCCAGAAAGACAAATAGGGAGAAGAGACCCCTGCAGCCATGGTTATCAAAAGAGACTATAAAGATCATCGAAGAAAGATGAATGTCAAAATCCAAAGGCAATGAGCAGGACGCACACATCTGTAAAAGACTGAAACGAGCCATTTGAGCAGACCAAGAACTTTATTACCAAAACATATTTTGGTAAAATGTGGGCACAGGTCCTGCATTTTTTTTTTTTGCTGTTACAAGGGAATACGTGCCTGTTTCTGAAGGTGATGCGAGGGCACTTCTAACAAAGAGATTCCTTTAAGTTGAGGGGCAGTTTTTAGATGGGAAGTGGTAGTTAGGGGAATATTTCTTGTGGAAATATTTTGACTTGGAGGAAAGCTGTTCCATCTCAGATATGCCTGATGTCCTGTGGGTTTATTGTAAATTGATATTTTTCTGGTATTGCTTTTGATGTATTTGGTCATGTCCAGAAAATGTATTTGGGACTTTGAGGAGTTTAGGGTGAGCTTGATTGTTGGGTGGAACTTTAAGTGATTGTGGAATGTAAGCAGATCATCTGCATCCTGTCCAGATTATTAGCAGATCATCAATGTAGCGGATGTATTCTAGAGGTTTAATAGCACAAGATGAGAAAACCTACTCCTATAGTTTAGCCTTAAACAGGTTAGTATATTGTGGTGACATTTTGCTACCCATGGCGCTGCTCATATATTGTTCACATAAGTCGATCCAAAAGGAAAAATAGTTGTGAATGGAGTACAAACCTGATAAACTGACGGGCGGGTTTCGGGACCATATTTGTTTTATTTTTTTTTAAATATTTGCATGCAATAATCCCATCTGTATGAGGAATATTGGAGTAAAGAGACTCTATGTCCATGGTGGCTAATGTATGTTCTGGAAGAGGACCCAGGGCTGACAATTTGCAGAGAATCCTGAATATAACTGGGTGTTTGCCTCATTAAGGGTTTGAGAATGTTCTCCACTCCACAGTTAATGTCCCAATTACAGAGGTGATAGGTTTTCCTGGATTACCTTCTTTATGTATTTGGGGTAACATGTAGAAGGTACCTGTTTGGTGATTGTCTGGTCTAATGGAGAAGATGGCATAGATTTGAATCCATTGATGACATGTTAGTTCCTTTGTGTATTTTTTGGCGGATCTTCCTGAAGCAGAGTGTAGTTTTGTTTGTTTTTTTTTTATATCCAAGAGTGGTCGGTGTTTTTTTTGGACGTAATCTGATATAGCCATAATTACTACAGCTCCTATGTCTGCTTGTTTTGATGATAGAATTGATAAAATTACCTTTTAGATTTTAAGGATATAATCTAAGGAAGACAGAGAAAAATCTGAGACTGTATGCTCATAAAGATGTTCAAGTCTTTGACAATGGTACTCAATTTAAAGGGAACCTGTCAGGTGCAATATGCACCCAGAACCATGAGCAGTTCTGGGAACATACTGCTAATCCCTGCCTAATCTTCCCTGTATATACCAGCATAGATAAAGAAATCTTTAGAAAAAGTATTTCTAAAGATTCTTTATGATATGCTAATGAGTGCAGAGACTAGTCCCAAGGGCATTATATCCCCAGACTAGTCTGCCCTCTTAGCATGTTAGTACGCCCCTGTGGGCGTAATAACATGCTATTCAATGCAGCGTCACCAGCCCTCAGTGTCAACGCTCTTCTGAAAGCCAGGCACTTCCAGTCATGCGCAGTAGACCTCTCTGAATCTGGGACGTGTACACCCGGCTTCATACTGCACATGACCGGAACTGCCGGGCATTCAGAAGCGCAGTCACAGCAAGCACAGGTACACGCATCACCACTGGTGATGCTGAATTAAATAGCATGTTTAGTATGCCCCTGTGGTCGTGCGAACATGCTAAGACGGCAGCGAGTCGGGGGATAGAACGCCATTGGGACTAGTCCCAGTACTCATTAGCATAAGATAAGATCTTTCGAAATACTTTTTCTAAAGATCCCTTTATCTATGCTAGTGTATACCAGGACGGTTAGGCAGGGATTAGCAGTATGCACCCAGAAATGCTCATGGCTCTAGGTGCATATTGTACCTGACAGGTTTACTTTAACATCTGTAAATGACTCCGTACATGGACACATGGACACACTTCACACCTCATCCAGGCCAGCTCCAGATCACTAAGCCATCACTCCCACCACATGTAACCAAAAACCTTAATTTGATTTCTTTGTCTTATCTTTAGGAGGCATCACCCAATTTTTCCCATGCACAACTGTCCTTTTAAAAATGCAAATTGTTTCTTCAGAGAGGAAGAGGACTTAAACTCTAATGCCACCGTTTTGGAAGTATCAATTCTAAAAGTCAATATTGACTCTTTAATGAGCCTTGCCATATGCCTTTGGTTTTTGTCTCTAATTAATTTGTAAAGCAGCCTGATGAAGGGGCATTTGTGCTCTGAAAGCTTGCAAATTTAATTTTTCTGGTTAGCCACTAAGTGTTAAAGGGGTTGTCCACTACCTTCACATTGATGGCCTATCCTTACGATAGGTCATCAATGTCTTATTGGCCCGGGGTCCAACACCCCCCGCCCCTGCCGATCATCTGTTTTTAGTGCAGACGATGGCAGCAGGCAGCCGGATATACTCAGCTCCGGCGCTACCCAGTCTTCTGATAGTGGCCGCAATCAGGTACTGCACATCCACCTCTTATTGATCTGAATGGGACGCGGATGTGCAGTACCTGGCTGTGGCCACTATAAGAGGACAGAGTAATGCTGGATCTGAGCATTTCCGGCTGCCTGCTGCTGCCGCCGGGACAGAGCAGCTGATGGGTGAGGGTGCCACTCCGGACGATCAGACATTGATGACCTATCCTAAGGATATTCCATCAATGTAAAAGTATGGGACAACCACTTTACCTTCTACAATACTTTTGTAATTTTTGGGGCATAAGTATTTACATTGATTTTTCTGGCCAACACGGTACCACAATATGATTTTGTATTGTACTTCCTATTTTGAAGAAAATTGTTTAAAAGAACTGAGAGTCTTCAGTGGTTGATACCTTTTAATGGCCAACTAAAAAGATGGTAATAATAGCAAGGTTTCGAGACTACGCAGGTCTCTTCATCAGGCTCAGTAGAACACAAAATCTGAAGAGTCACATATTTATACACAACAGGACATAGAATGGAGCAGTAAAAAGGACAAGTTATGTGAACCAGAACGATCAGTGTGGCAAGAGGACAAACTGTTGTGGCCATAAATATTGCAGCAGTTCATAGATAAGCAGTGTGAAAGTTTTATTGTCCTCTGATTGGGGTCTCGTCCAGAGCTGTGATTCCCCCAGATGCTCTGAGGAGCCCCTTTCTTAATTGATGTAAAAAGACATAAATCCATGTGACACATTCATTCCTGCTCTGAGTGTGTCAAAGGTCATCATAGGTTTTTATTCCCATAGTCTCCTGTCTCTCTGGGACTTGAAATTTCCTTTCAATACCAGCAATTTCATGTCCGTGATGCTGTGGTTTGGGTTACAAAAATGTTTGGCCACAGGTAGATCTATCCTTTGTTCTCTAATTGTGTGGCGGTGAGAATTCATCCTTGTCCTGAGCTGTTGTCCTGTCTCCCCTACATACAGACGCCCAGTTGGACATTTGGTACATATAATGTACTTATAATGGAGAACTGTAGTGATACTTGGCTTTGTGGAACTTTCTCCCATTTACTGCATCTCTGGAGCTCAGCCACAGTGATCTTCTGGTTCTTCTTTACCTCTCTCACCAAGGCTCTTCTCCCACGATTGCTCAGTTTGGCTGGACGGCCAGGGCTAGGAAGAGTTCTGGTGGTCCCAAACCTCTTCCATTTAAGGATTATAGAGGCCACTGTGCTCTTAGGAACCTTGAGTATTGTAGAAATTCTTTTGTAACCTTGGCCAGATCTTTGCCTTGCCGAAATTCTGTCTCTGAGCTCCTTGGGCAGTTCTTCTGACCTGATTTTCATTTGGTCTGACATGCACTGTGAGCTGTGAGGTCTTATTTAGACATGCGTGTGCCTTTCCAACTCAAGTCCTGTCAGTTTAATTAAACACAGCTGGACTTCAATGAAGGAGTAGAACCATCTTGATTACCATTACAAGGAAATGGACAGCGTGTGATTTAAATATGAGTGTCTGAACAAAGGGTCTGAATACTTATGACCATGTGATGTTTCAGTTTTTCTTGTTTAATAAATTTGCAAAAATGTCTACATTTCTGAGTTGTTTTTTTCTGTCAAGATGGGGTGCAGAGTGTACATTAATGAGAAAAAAAATAACTTTTTTGAATTTACCAAATGGCTGCAATGAAACAGAGTGAAAAATTTAAAGGGGTCTGAATACTTTCTGTACCCACTGTAAACCTGGTGTCCCTGTAATCTCACCACCCTAAATAATAAAACAGGCTTATCACTTAGACGCAATGAATGGCATAAAAATAAATTCTTCACCTGCTGTTGATTTTTTTTATTCTCCCTACCAAAAATCGCCGTAAGGCTCAGGTCACGTTTATCCTGTGCTCTTCGCTGAGCACTTACACCTGGGTTTACTTGTAAATCTTTGATATACGTGACTCAGATGGAACCCCTGATGGAACATTCACCATAATGAGGCAGTTGGAGACACTGTGGACTCTCTGGCCTATAATCCAGCGGGGTCCGTTTTGTTTTGTTTTCTTTTTAAACGTTGATAAACTATGGTCAACGATAGTATTGTACACACTTCTAAAAAGATGCACATCACTGAACAAAGGCTAGACGGAGTCCAGAGTGTCTCTGCTGCCTCAATATAGTGTATGGCTCTCTCGTGGCTGTCTTCTGAATCACATAATTTGGAGATTTTAGATGTAAACCCAAAGTAAGGGCTCAGCATAGAGCACAGGATAAATGTGATTCAAACTGTCATGGAAAATGTTTCCAATAACAACATCAACTCATTGCACATGCATAAAAAAAACCTCCTCTCAGGTCTGTCATTTGTCAATGGAAATATAGGACTTCCATGTTACTGCTAACCCAAAAGCTTTGGAAAAGCACTATAGCTTCTCCAAAAAAAGATCCAAGAAAAGTTGTGCTTCTAAATCCAAATGCCCCCTACCTTCTGAGCCTCACAGTGTACCTAAACTGCAGGTAACATTGTTTCAGATTTCTATAGTGAGGAGAGCTCGCTTAATTTACCTGGTGCGTGTCTCCAGAAACACGACCTCTGCACAATCTATAGGCACTGTATAATGTACGAACACTACAATGACAGATTTATCAATTTTCACTCAGCAACGTACATTGCTGCTTATTTCTGGAAAACAGACATGGAACCAAAATAGTCACTACATCTGTGGATAAATTGAGACTAGTGTCATTTCCAAAATGGAGACACTGCTCTTCTGTAACTCAGGGCCTCTGTATAAGGAGTCCGCAAATTATTCTAGGAAAATCTGAGCTCCAAAGGTCAAATAGCGCTTCTTTGCAAGTCTCACTGTGTGGCTAAACAGTACTGTGCAGCCACGTATGGGGTATTGCCACGCTCAGCAGAAATTGTGTGACAGATTTGTTGCATTTTTCCCCATTTTCCCATGTAAAAATGTAAAATCTGCAGTTAAAATTAAGCTTTTTTTTTTTTTTTTGTAAAATGTAATTATTTTATTGTCACTCTCCCAATGGTATAAAATTATGTGACAGACTTGTGGTGTCAATATGATCACTGCAACCCTGGATTAATTCATTTTAAAGGTACATTTTGTTAAATGGGGTCACTTGTGGGGGTTCTGCTATTCTAGCACCTCAGGGGCTCTGCCCATGTGACATGGCACCTGCAAACCTTAACAGCAAACTGCATTATAATATGGCGCATCTTCCCTTCTGAGCTTTCAATTGTGCCTAAAATTTAGTTCCCAATTACATGTAGAGTATTGGTGCACTTAGAAGAAAATCAACGGTACAGGTTGTTACACAATTTGTTCTATTACCCTATTGAGATTTACCTTGCCGTTGGTTTCCGGGCTTACATGCATTGGCCAATTCATAAACTAAAAATCTCATTTTTTCATATAGCAGTAATGCAGTACCAGAGTTCCCTTATACATTGATGGCATTTAGTGTGCGGCTGTATCAATTTTGTATTTGCTAGGTTTTTCAGCTGGCACCTATACACACTTGTAGGATGTGCAGGTCAGTCTTTTGAAATATTTTCAGCCCTCTGTCTGACATACAGCTGCAGCTTGTACTGAGCAGTGTGCGATCACAGCAGTGAGGAGGGACACTGAGGAGCTGTCAACCAAACGGAGTGGGAAAAATCGAAGTTTAAATTTTCAAAATTAATTTTACACTTTATTCTGATATTCATAATCAAAGTAAGCATGCAAGTTGGATTTAGTTCTAAGAGATCGCTTTATTAATCTCAGTTTGTATAGTGAAATATAGTGATGTATCAATTAAAGTATAGAACTATTTTTCTTGATTTCCTAAAATCCTGTTACAATTTCAATTGAAATTCTGAAGAAACATTGAAAATGTAATTGTTTTTTTTGTGTGCCCTTTTTACTTGTAAAATGGTAAATGGTATAAATGGCGCTATAATAATAATATTAATAAAAATGTACACTGTGCTTTGTACGTTCAGTTGCCTAACCCCAAACATCCTGCGATGGAAAGTGCTTTGATTCTTTTCTACATTCCTGTCTTGAATTTAATGAGTACTAAAACATTTGTGTGAAATGCATCTGTATTTTTTTTCCAATTCATCATTCCATTTCTTTTCTTGTTTTTTTTTCTTTTCTTCTGGTCTTTCTATGTTTGATATGTCCTGATGCTTTGAGTATATTGCTGGATTTTTTGTAAACTTAAAGGGAGCCTGTCAGGTGCAATATGTACTCAGAACCAGGAGCAGTTCTGGGTGCATATTGCTAATCCCTGCATAACCGTCCCTGTGTACACTAGTATAGATAAAGAGATCTTTAGAAACAGTATTTCTAAAGATCCTTTATGATATGCTAAAGAGCGCAGAGCCTAGTTGCAAGGGTGTTAGTTCCTGCACTTATTCCGCCATGTTAGCATGCCCACAGGAGTGTGCTAACATGCTATTCAATGCCCATGGTCCAGCTGGGTCCCAGCTTCAGAGAGGTCTAATGCATATGACTGGAAGTGCGAGGACTTTTGATCCATGCGCACTGACCCTAAGCTCAGCGTCTGAGGCGGTGCAACAGACACTGGTATGTGCGTCACTGCCAATGATGATGCTGGCCCATGGGCATTGAATTGCATAATAGCATGCCCCTGTGGGTATGCTAACATGCTAAGAGGGTGGAATGAGTGCAGGAACTAACACCCTTACGAATAGTCCCTGGCCTCATTAGCATATCATAAAGGATCTTTAGAAATACTTTTTCTAAAGATCTCTTTATCTATGCTTGTGTATACAGGGACGGTTAGACAGGGATTAGCAATATGTACCCAGAACTGCTCATGGTTCTCGGTGCATATAGCACCTGACAGGTTCACTTTAATGTATGTGCTTATTTCAAGCCAGATTATGATTTTTTTTTTTTTTTCCATTTGAAATGCATAGCTGTACCTGCAATATGTACCTGATCTTTTTATCTTTCTAATTGCAGAGATTTCTGAGCCTTAGCAGATCTACGACAAGATCAGAGGGAGGTTGGTATAACTGGGCAAGTTTTTACACTGAATATAAATGCATTTATGGCTTTCAGGGTTTGCAGTTCTATGCCCACTATGCACAGGGCATGTCACAACCAGTAAACTTATTAAAACCATACGAAACAAACAAAATGAGTGCGGTTTTATTTGTCAGAATAACCAGATCGTAGTGTCCGGTGTTCCCAACCTATGGTCACAGTTTTAATGGGATGTGGTGGGATTATCCAACGTCTCTCATTTTTACATTCGGTGATTAGAGGAGCTACTGAGATAGCAGTATCTGTTGGGTACATGCCAGGTATCAGCAGGTATCGTGCAAGCATTTCTAGCCAATAGGACAGGTGCCCGATACTTGTCGGCCATGTATGAGACTTGAGGTTTGTGCCCACGATGAGTTTTACCCACATTTGTTGGCTGCATCAAAAAACAAAGCGTTTTACAGTACCAACAAAGTGGATGGGATTAGTAGAAATGTGATGTCCATTGTACTTCTTTTTAACGCTGCGTAAACGGAGATGCGTTGTGTTTTTTACAAACCGCAGTGTGTCCCTTTTATCTTGCGGGTAAAAGTTAATTTCCATGAACCTTGGTAGATGCACTCACCTTTTTGGCATTATGCAGTACTTTATATTGCTTTTTGTTTTCTGCCATGCTTTTTCTCTCAGTTTAGGTTTTTGGTGTTGAATTATTGCTAACCCTATCTTCATGCATCATATTTTCTTCTTAGTTTTTAAAGGATTTATTTCCCTTTGGTCCACTTGCACTTTCATTGAAATAGACCCATTGGTGTGCACTGTATGTGTAATATACGGTTTTTCCTCCTGCCAATAACAGTTTATGCAGTTGTGCTTCCACAGAAATTAAAGGGTTATTCCATTCTCCAAGATCTTATCCAAATATATAGTCAGTGTAATAGTAATGGTAGCAAATGCCTCCAATTGGAAATGTAGTATAGTTCTTCTGATTCACGATGTCCTTACCTCATGCTAAGGGCATTGAACGACCTTAGATATCCATGCTTATGACCACTAGCAACTTACTGGCTGTGACTATATGCATGGTTGTGGTCCTGCAATGCCCTGAGCATTCGATAATGACACAGTGAATCAGAAGAACTATACTACATTTCTAATTAAAGGTATTTGCTAATAATAATAATAATAATAATATTATACCTACTACATGTTAAGATAGGATCTTGGAGATGCAAGGACCCCTTTATCTTTTTAGAACATTGCATAATGCCACCATACTATAGCTTGCATCACGTTTTCTTCCCCTATATTTCCCCTTCCCCGATGTTTTCACCTCCTTTATGGCACTGCAGTGTTGTCAGCAGTATGATGAGCTGATCTTATCACACTGCGGCCCGTCGGGGCAGCCAGCTGACTAGTGCTCCTCTCACCCTGTAGTGCCAGTGTGCTGCTCGTATTTTTAAAAATTCAAATACAATTGAATGAAGGAGCAGGGAATCGATCGGCCATCTCCCACTTCCGGGGACACCTTAGATCACTTATCTCCTCTAATGGCAGAAGTGGGCTTGGCCTATATTGTACTTCTGCCAATGAATGGTGGGGGAGCGGGGTTATAAATGGCTCCTTCTGATAGACAGAAAGTGACACATCACTGGAATCACTGGAATCTCTGCCCCTTTATTATGCTGCTTTCAGATTAGGTGGCAAAAACCTTGTGACAGATTCACTTTACGTTGGTAACGTACTTTAATGGTAGCATATCCTCATTAGTTAGTTGTAATAAAACATGGTATAAAATGCCTAGTATGTGGAGGAATACAAAAAAAGTTAAGTCTTATTTTTCTTATTTTTTTCCTTTCTACCAACTCTTACATTTCTTTGTTTCTGTTTAGGTGCTCAGCTAGATCAACATGGATTTGCAGTTGTAAAAAATTGTATCAATGCCATTGAATCAAGGGGTAATGTATTTTATCAAGAAAACTTATGCATCATCATGTTTCTCCTATATTTCCCCAGTTTACGTGCTTGTCAACGGGCTATCCTGACTACCTACAACATTGTAGAATTTTCAATGTGTTTGACAAATGGCCCCATTGTAGAGTGTCAGATCAAAACATAATTCACAAATCTCTTTACCCTGTTATGTTGAAGTCTGTTTTACGTGTTCTGAAGACTCAAGTCTCTGTAATCTGTTATCTATAGTACTTGACTTCTAGCTTAAAGAGTTTCTCCATAACTTTTAGATTGGTGTCCTATCATCAATATCTGCTCGCCCGGTGTCAGACATCTGGTACCCCACCGATCATTTCTCGGAGCAGGCAGCTGAAAATGCTCAATACCAGAACTGCCGTGTCTTCCGATAGTGGCCATAGTCGTATCCTGCATATCCACCTCCAATTGAAATCGATAGAAGGTGAACATGCAGTTCCTGGCCGCGGCTGCTATCAGAAGGCTAAGTCCGGAACTGAGCATTTCCGAGAGCAGCTGATCGGCGGAGGTATGGGCTGACGGACCCTGGTCGGCCAGACATTTATGACCTATCCTAAGGATAGTCTTCATTGTAAAAGTAGTGGACACCTCTTTAAGGGAACACTTACATCTGCATATAAAACGTTTGTCCGATTTTCATACAGATACGTTTGACAAGTGAAATCTGTTTGGTATTCTATATGTCATATGGGTGCTTGCGAGTGTGTACTTTTTTTTTTTTCTTGCTTAGGATCCTTGTGCAATGCTTTTTTTTTTCCTCAGCAGCTATTAATAATCACTTAAAGGACTATTTAGGCTATGTGCGAACACGGAGTTTTTTTGTCGCAGACTTGCTGTAGTTTATTGTGCAGATTGTTGGCCAAACCTGCATGCCTATCCTTATGCTGGCAAAGTCTATGAGAATTCAGACATTGCTTATTTTTCCTTTCGGTTTTGGGTGCAGAAAAAAAATGTCTGCACATAATATACAGCATGTGCACATAGCCTTGTAGTGTTCTATGCTACAGAATAGTAATGTATCCATAAAAACGGGCGGCACATGCATAGTCCATATGACTTCTTCTTTTTTTTTTCTTTCTTTCACACCCTTAGGCTCTGTGCCAACGGGACTATGTATCTGCGGATTTTGCAGTGGAAAACCCTGCGGATTTATCAGGATTTTCTAGATAAATCCACAGGTTTCAGCAACTACAGACACTCCCTATGTTATCCTATGGGACATGGGGAGTGCCTGTGTCCATGCTGCGGTATGTGCGGCTGCGGAATATGCTGCGGATATCCTGCAGCCGCATATAACTGCATGTCAGTTATTCCTGCGGAAATACCTGCGGAAATCCCGGCCCTCCACTATGGAGATAGAGGACGGGTCTTCCACAGGTAATCCGCAGGAATGTCCGCAGGTTTTCCGCAGATATTTTGCTGGAATTCCACAGCTATGTATAGCTGCGGATTCCGGGGAGCTGCGGCGGGAAACCAGCGGACGTACCTGCGAATATATCCGCCGGTACAGAGTCCCGTGGACACATAGCCTTAGACTTGCAGTGGATAGTGTCGGCCGCTTTACATGGTCATACGCATTCAGCAATATTTTTTCTCAGGCTGAATACATCTGAGGAAAAAAATCGCTGATCAGCACAGACTCATTGAATAAGATTGGTGCGAGTGCAATCTGATTTTGTTATCTCATTGCACTTATCGTTTATATTCTGAGGCTAGACTTTATTCTACTTTATGGACATGACCAATTACAACAAAACATTGACTTTAAAAAGCCGTAGGCTCTAGATGCTGATTGACTTCTGCGGGCGAGGTTTGGTTTTCTTTGCTTTTGTAGCCATGTTGTGTGATGTGCTGAGGCCATTCTGCATTGAGGGGTAGGAGGTGATGTGTCCATAACCTTTTATGATGGGTGGGTTCTGCATAATATCTATGTAGGGGTTACCTAGGGCAGGGTTCCCCAACTCCAGTCCTCAAGGCCCACCAACAGTGCATGTTTTCAGGATTTCCTTAGCATTGCACTGCTGTTGGAAGTGGAACCAGCACCTGGGCAGGTAATTACATTAACACCGGTGCAATACTAAGGAAATCCCAAAAACCTGCACTGTTGGTGGGCCTTGAGGACTGGAGTTGGGGACCTCTGACCTAGGGTATCATGGTAATCCTGTCTGGCATGATGAGATGACTACTAAGAAGTGACCTGTACACAGCAGAAAATGTCAGCTACATACAAGGCTCAATGTGGAAATGACTGGAGTTCCCGTTTTTTTTTTTTTTTATTTAAACAATTATTTGCTACATTTAGTAACTCTTTTTATTGCCCCCAATCTAATAATGCTTGTCCAGTTCCTTTGCTACTCTTCCTAGAATTTTAGGAAGTTAAGGCCCTCTCTGTACACCCTGTGACACTGTCCTATGAGTGATGATATAAGGCACGGGTAAGAGTTGGGCAGTCTGGGCCACTGGCATTATTGGAAATAAGACTGTACACGGAATAGAAAACCTACAATGAGCTGACTCAAGGGGCAGAGTGCAGTTACAGCCAGTGTAATAACGATAAACTATAATGAGTAGGCGATATGCTGTAATTTTATAGATTGGTCTGTACAAACTTAAAGGGAACTAACTGGTCAGCGGATTTTTGCTACCCAAACTGCAGGCAGCATGAATCGGAGCCAATTTCCAGCCAGGGGTATTTTTCTCTGAAACACTCCAGCATGTACTTTAAAGGTCCGGCCCGGGGCCATAACCGGAGATCCGACTAGCTCCTAGCTGGCTCTCGCAGTGTCAGGTGATTGACAGGTCTTAGTAACATCCTTTAGTAATCAGCTGTCTGCTGGACACCTATTTAAAGGGAATCTGTCACCAGGTTTTTGCTCCCCCAATCTGAGAGCAGCATAATGTAGAGACAGAGACCCCGATTCCAGCGATGTCACTTACTGAGGTGCCTTCTGTCATTTTGCTAAAATCACTGTATTCTCTGTAGCAAATCTACAGAGCTCATGAATATGCTGGACTACCTGGCAGCAGGACAAGTAGTCCTCTAATGATAATCTACTGCTGATTAAACAGTCGTTTTATCAAAACTAGACGAAGCAGCCCAGTAAGTGACACATTGCTGAAATCAGGATCTCTGCCTCTACATCTTGCTGCTCTCAAATTAGGTGGCAAATACCTGGTGATAGATTCTCTTTAATGAATTAGACTTATCCCTGCTTTACACGAGTTGATCTATCGTGCGATAGCTCAAGCGATCGTACCAGCCCCCGTCATTTTTGCATCACAGGCAAATCGCTGCAAATCGTTTAACCCCCGTCACACGCACTTACCTTCTGGACGACCTCGCTGTGGGCGACGAACATCCTCTTCCTGAAGTGGGAGGGACATACGGCGTCACAGCGACGTCACACAGCGGCCGGCCAATAGAAGCGGAGGGACGGAGATGAGTGGGACGTAAACATCCCGCCCACCTCCTTCCTTCCGCATAGCCGGTGGGTGCCGCGGGACACAGGTATGCTGAGTTCATCGTTCCCGGGGTGTCACACGGAGCAATGTGTGCTGCCCCGGGTACGATGAACAACCGGCGCCATTTTAAATAAACAATATTTTGAAACTGAGCGACGAGTACATGACTCACGATTTGTGAGCGATACTGCGTCGCTCAGAGGTGTTACACAAGACGACGTCGTGAATGATGCCGGATGTGCGTCACGAAAACCTTGACCCTGACGATGCATCGCACAATAGCTCCTCTTGTCCTTTACAGTTCTTGTTAATTAGCATTTTGGAGTCTAAACTTTAGTTTTGCATCGAAGACTTTCAGTGGGGTGTACTTTTTTTTGCGACATAGTCTTGAATGAATTTATAAGGAAATTACTTTTTTAGGTGTGCAACATAAATCTTGTTTGCAATCAATTTGCCTATATTTTGTAGTATGGTGTACCATGGAAAATGTTGCTTCTGAAAGAAAACTAAAGATTAAAAAAAAAATAAATCTGTTGGGGTGTACTCATTTATGCTGAGCACTGTAGTTTTAACTTATATTCCTAATATCCGAGGCATTACACGGTGATAAGCCGGCTGTGGATGTAAGCAGTTCTTGTATTGGAGGTGGATAGAAGTAATGTTTTAAGCTTATTGCAGCAGCAGAAGTAAAATCCAGTCCCACTTTGGAGATAATCTAATTTATCTTACACTGCTTGTTTTCCTAACATGATATATTTCAGGAGCGAAGTTTCTAATTATTTATGCAGCAGCGTTATTGTGGATTTCCACGCCTAACAACATTCCCCACAGCAGCGGTTATTTCGAAGTATAAAGCAGATCGCTGCGCCCCTCCCCCACACTCGCTCGCACAAATTGCAGTCTAGTCTGGTACATAAAGCATTCTGCATCGCTCTTGTGTGAATTGAAAAGAAATGCTGTTTCAAGCCTCTTATTTTGCAGTATTTCTACTCCCTCAGGGTATATCATTAATTTACATTTGTCACAGATGGATTTATTGTGTAACAAATGTTTTTTTATCCGGTATTCACAGGCTTACAATAGCAGAAAAAGGAAATACCCTTGGAGAATTTCAGGACAGAGCTGTGATATAATCTGTGAAATAATATGAAAATATAAGACGCTCAATGCCAAACACAAATATTACAAGAAAATGTAATCTCTGCCTTATGCCAAAATAAACAAGTGCTTCCCAGGGGCCAGCCCTGCCTGTTCATCGCCCACCGGAGCTCGGCTCGGATACGGGGTCTGATGGACTGAATAGATGATAGATACGGCCCTATACTGGGACTTGTTCAGCGCAATATTGTCCGTGAAATCCTGCGAGTTTATCCTGTGTATTGCGGAGTATGATTAAACAGACCAAAGCATAAAAGCACGGCTAGGAAAGATTAGGATTCCTTGGAAGTGTGGAATGACACCAAGCACAAATCTTAAAACCGCAACAACCTGATACAGAGAATATATTGGAAAATAACTTTTTTTTTTTTTTTTTTTGCTGAAACTGTGAAACAGCTTAAACTTGCAAGACATAGCATACTGCTCCCTGTGTGATCGGGGAATAACAGAGTGTGTGTGTGTGTGTATATATACACAGTCGTGCTCAATAGTTTACATGTCAAACTACTGTGTTTTCTCTTTTTAAATCCTTATGACAACCATAAACATCCAAATGACCCTGATCAAAAGTTGACATACCCTGGTGATTTTGGCCTGATAACAGGCCAAGACGTTGACACAGATAAGTTTGAATGGCTAATAAAGGTAACATCCTCACCTATGACCTTTTTGCTTGTAATCTGTGTGTGCGCATAAAAGCTGAGTGAGTTTCTGGGATCCAGACAGACTCTTGCATCTTTCAGCCAGCCACTGACGTTTCTGGATTGTGGGTCATAGGGAAGCAAAAGAATAGGAAAAGATAGTTGAACTGTATAAAACAGGAAAGGGATACAAAAAGATATCCAAGGAATTGATAATGCCAGTCAGCAGTGTTCAAACTGTGATTGATAAATAGAAAATCAGGGGCTCTGTAAAAATCAAACCATGATCAGGTGGACCAATAAAAATTTTGGCCACAACTGCCAGGAAACTTGTTCGGGACGCAAAGAAAAACACACAAATAATATCAGCTGAAATACAGGACTCGGTGAAAACTAGCGATGTGGCTATTTCAAGATGCACAATAAGGAGGTACTTGAAGAAAAATGAGCTGCATGGCCGAGTCGACCGAAGAAATCCATTGCTGCACAAATGCCACAAAGTATCTCGCTTATAATATGCCAAACTGTATAGAGACAAGCCTCCAAACATTTGGAACAAGGTAATTTGGAGTGATGAGACCAAAATCAAACATTTTTGCCACCACCATAAACGTTACATTTGGAGAACTGTCAACAAGACCTATGATAAAAGGAACTGCATCCCTACTGTAAAGCACGGAGGTAGATTGCTGATGATGTTGGGCTGTGTGAGCTACAAAGGCAAAGGAAACTTGATCAAAGTTAAGGAAAGATAAATACAGCACGTTATCAGCAAATACTGGAGGCAAATTTTCACTCATCAGCTCGGAAGCTGCGCATGGGACGTTCTTGGACATTCCAACATGACAACGATCCAAAACGCAAGACCAAGTCGAATGTCATTGGCTACAGCAGAACAAAGTGAAGGTTCTGGAGTGGTCATCTCAGTCTCCTAACCTCAATATCATTGAGCCACTTTGGTGAGAACTCAAGCGCGCAGTTCATGCAAGAAAGCCCAGGAATTTACAGGAACTGGAGGCTTTTTGCCAAGAAGAATGGGTAGATTTACCATCTGAGAAAATAAAGAATATCATCCACAACGATCACAAAAGACTTCAAGCTGTCATTGATGTTAGAGGGGGCAATACACGGTATTCAGAACTGGGGTATGTGAACTTTTGATCAAAGTCATTTGGATGTTTTTGGTTGTTGTTATTATGATGTAAAAAGAGAAAAACACAGTAGTTTGACAATAAATGGCTTCACCGAACCACTAACCATGACCGGAAAAATGGATTTTGTGTTATCATTCATATTCTCTGAAAAGAGGCCAAGAAAGCAAAACATCTTTTGAGCACAACAGTATTTTCCCTCTAAATGAAAAAAAATATATATTTTATTTTTTAATTTTTTTTGATCAGCAACCTTTTTACTACATTTTACAGTAATTTTATAAAGAACTAAAATATATTATAAAAATAGCTTCCTACACCTAAACGAATAGCAATTTTTATTCGCAATAATTGTGAAAATGATACCAAAAAGTAGATGAAACCACCTAAAATTGCACTTTGAAGTATGCAGGCATGCTGCAGCAGTAGAGTCGCACGGCTCCTGATTGGTCTCAATATAAGCATTAGGAGTATGAGGAGACCAATCCAGATCTCTTTAAGGCCACGTGCACACGTCGAGTGTTTGGGGAGTTTTTTTCACATTCGTATTTGTAGCCAAAACCAGGAGTGGAACAATCAGAGAAAAAGTATAATAGAAACACGTCACCACTTCTGCATTTTTTTCACACTCTGGTTTTGGCTTAGAAATACTGATGTATAATATGAACGTGCACGTAGCCTAAGGGAATTTCAGCAAGTTTTTGCTATGTAATCTGAAGAGAGCAGGCGGTAGAGGTTAGAACACAGATTTCAGCAATACATCTTATAAAGCTCCATGCTATTGTATACTTGCAATGATTGTTTTAGCATCAGGACCTTATCATTGCTCGGACTAAATCAGAGCGTGAGCCCTAGTGTTATACGCCCTCTCCTTTGATGAGCTGCTTACTGCCTATAGATATTGTACATACAGAGCCTGGTGTAGGCGGCGTTAGCTTTCTCAGCTCTACTACATGCTAAATCTTTATATATATATATATATATATATATATATATATATATATATATATATATATATATATATATATAATATATATATTATAAATAAAAACTGTCTGAACCGCTTCAGCCAGTAAACTAAGTGATGCATCATTGGATTCAGGTTCTCTTTGCCTATATCATTCTGCTCTTACATGAGGTAGCAAAAACCTGCTGACAGATTCCCTTTATATAGACAAAAATTCAAGAAAAAAGGTAAATGAGTGCAGCATCAAGAAAAAAAATGCAAATAATTTCTTATTCTACCCAATGCAGGATTGCATCTTTTAAAACCAAGGGGCTAGGAATGAATCCTCACTCATATTGCTTCCTCATGGAGCTGTTTGATTTCATTTCATTCAGGAGCTGTGTGGATTTATTGGCACTTCATAGGGTGGGCATTTGGGCGCTTCATAGGTTTATTTTAGATATATTTAACTAATTTGTGGTGCCATTTTCAAGTTTATTGCCGCCAACAAAGATTTTATTGGATGTATGAGAAGTTTTTTTTATTGGTGTATCTTTTTGATTTTTATAGACTTATTATAAAGACACCAGTTTGTGTTCACTTCTTTATATACGGTCTGTGGTGCCTGCCTGTATTCTTTACATTTTCCAGTTATAACAGAAAAGACCAAAAAAAACTCAAGCAATAACCTTCATCTAACATAGCTTAAATCTTTCTCCAGCACCACTCGCTGCTATAGGCCGGAGTTCTACTTGCGTATGACTCGTGTGAGTCTCGCATCGGATCACCCTGCACGGCCGCGCACACTCCTGACGGGTCGGCTGCATGTATTTCTATGCAAAACACAAAGCAATGTTGTCAGCTCGCCTCCTCTGGTTCTCTGGTATCCTGGTAGCAGCAAATACAAAGAGCAGTCCAGCTCACCTGTTATAGTTCATTGGAGACCAGCACTTTTTGACCGTGCACGGACCAGAAGAAGAAAGCCAACTCCAAGCAGATAAGGAGATAAATTTGTAGGATTGTCCAGCAAACAGGTCCAAAGTAAAAGTAAAAAATGTTTTTCTTTATTTCATCGTAGATAAAATTCCATCATGTCAAGTACAAAAACTATAGAGCAGGAGGATGCGTTTCGGATATCGCATCCTTATTCTGTCTCCATACAGAACATTATGTTCTGTATGGAAACAGAATAAGGATGTGATATCCGAAACGCGTCCTCCTGCTCTATAGTTTTTGTACTTGACATGATGGAATTTTATCCTGGTAGCGGCCTGGACTTTGTTTGGGCAACCGTATAAGACAAGCAAGAAAATAGATCCGGCGCTTGTAAGGAACCAATTTATTTACTAAAGTTGTAGGACTAGATGGTCCGTGGGGACAACGTGTTTCTGCCAATCTGTTGGCTTTAATCATGTAAAATTCTATACTGACCAAAAATCCAGATATTGTAGTTACTGACACACTAATGAAAAATGTCTGCAAAAACTTTCATTAACATAATTAACAAGTGAAACCTGTGAAGCTAGAGCCAGGTCTTAAATGTTGAAAACTTCCCTATGCTCCACATATACCGCGTATTTATGCAGCTGAGCCGCTCATGTATGTCCAGAGAGCAAGCAGCAGGTCATACCGGAAGATGTGATGTGAGACTCGCGCGAGTCATACGCAAGTGGACCACCATCCATATTGTGAGATCGGCGTACTGATGATGGTGTTGGTAGACGTCGGACAGATCACGCAAGCATCCAGTTCCAGTGACTGGGACAGGAGTGTCTACATGTTCTGGCCGGAAACGTCATTTTCACCACTCGCCTTCCAGTGCAGAAGTTAGTGTTCTGGAGAAACCCTCTAAAATATTTTATGCCTTCACATCTTTGTATAGCAAATCTGTTATTGGCCCGTTGTGTACAATGTTGTCTGAACAATGTTTAAGGGAATTGTTTTCCAGTAATATCTTTCCTGCTTTCTTTTTTTGTAGGTATTACCGACCAAGGATTGTACAGGGTTGTGGGGGTGAGTTCAAAGGTCCAGAGACTACTGAGTTTGTTAATGGGTATGCCACCGTTTTAATCTTCTTATTGTTTACTAGTTTAATCTTTCTCAGTGAACCTGTTAATTTCATATTATAATCAATATGTAGCACGTCTCATATTGGATGTCTAAGAGTTCTGTATAGAGATTCTAGGTTATATAGACAATTTCCACCTATAGCTGGCCATATATTAGTAGAATCATGTTTTGTTGTTTGTTTTAATAGTAACTATACTTTTATTTAATCTTCAGGCAATTTCAAGTTGTGAATTTTTATAATATACTTCATTACCTTATTTTGCGTCCGTCTCTTCCAAGTGCCATGCGGTGGTGCTGTTTCAATGCCCAGAACTGTTGGTCGGCATGAATCCATACACCATATTCACTGTCTGTGTATGGGACTAATCCTGGCAAAGAACCTCTGCTTTCCACACCTTTACTCACACGACAAATACCTATGCACAATATTTTTGAAATTTAGTATATGGACCTTTGTGATCAGCATTCTAAAGGAACATGAAATGGGTATTGAAAAAGCACTGCAGCATAGTGTTTGTGAGCACAGACGACCATAGAAAAGGCAATGACTGTTTATTACTGCCTCTGCCTTACAAAATGCTCTATACGCAATGCAGAAAAGCACTGTGTATACAGAATTGGAAGTGCTGAAAAGGCTTCTTATGTAATCACTGGGTTTAGATAGGGAGTTGGAGGTACTGTGGCTTAGAAGACACAGTCACCTCTGCTATGCACGAAGGAGGCTGAATTTCCTCTGTAACTGAGGCTAAACTACAAGCACCAGTTACAGGGGAAATTTTTATTAAAGCCATCAGTAAGATCCACCCTCCTCCACCGTGTTTATATGGCCATGCAGGTCATAGGAAGCTGAATAAAATGATACTTTGATATATTAGATCCAATGTCTTATTCTAGAGAAATACACATTTTTTTTTATATGTAAATGAGTTCCTTATTTAAAATATGCAAAAATTAGTTAAATATCTGAATGAGAACATTTTTTTACAGCCGTTTTAAATGACATGTTGGAAAAAAAGTGTCCAGTCGGGAAGTGGGGGAAACTGTCTAGTCTTTATATATGGCTGCAACAGCATTTTTCTGAAGTGACATCGGAGCATACAGCCATATTGGGGGTCACCTTTGAACTGTTATCTTAGATTTTGAAAATACTTCACCATTTGACAAAATGACTTAAATTTGTTTGTCAGCAACTGAAAAAAATGTAACCAATATGGCTGCACTTCTGCTCGTCATGTTTGCATAGAGAGTGGCCTGAGCAAAATCTGCGAATATCTCTTTTTAAGATAAAGAAACCTAATTATGAAACTTTCTTGTTCTCTGACTTGGGATATAATGATATGAGGCTGATTATTATTTTTGAGTGGTGATCGTCTAGGACATTCCAATACGTGATTTTGATAATGAGGCAAATCACCGCACATGAATGAGTAAATCAGACTGCAATGCTTGGAGTAGCCGCGGCTCTTCTGAACCGAGTGACAGAATCCTATATTTCTATGAAGTTGTCCCAATCGGATCAGGAGACCCCCGGCCGGTCCGATCTCTGTCTGATTTATACTACCATGTGAATGCAAGCTTTTGAGAGATGTATATGCAAAAGAGCTGAAAGGAACCCTGTTAGCAGGTTGTTGCTACCCACATCGGAGTTCCGCAGGATATTGGGGCAGAGACCCGGATTCTACTAATATGTAACTTGCTGGGATGCTTGTTGCAGTTTTGGGAAAAAAAAAATTCATCCCACCTATATCACTGTTTGACAGCTTTCTATATACACTGCATAAGCAGAAAGCTGCCAATTAGTGGTGATGTGGAGTTATAGCGCGCTCATGAGTATGGAGGACTACATAGCAGCAGGTTTACTAGTGATAATCTCTTGCCGATTACACTGTAATTGTTCAAAACTACAGCAAGAAGCTCAGTAAGAGAAACATCTCTGAATTCAGCTTCTTTGTCACAACATTATGCTGCTTTGATTAGGTGGCAACAAATCTGATGACATGTTCCCTTTATGTCAATGTAGCAGAGCTGAGAATGTCATTTATCACTGTGATGAATTCTGTGCAGTTTTCCACACACTTTTAACCTTGTAACTTGCTCTAATTTATGACAATGTAATAAAGAAACTGCCAGCTCCTTTCTGCTGCCCCTTATATACCCACTTTTGGTGTGTCCTAAGCTATTTTTTGTCAGCGAAGGTCTGACTTTGAGGGATTCATTGGTATTCTGAGAGGCTTGTTACTAGCAGGCTGTGCTCCAGGTCCATGCGTGCTCCATCTGTGCTGATAACACAGTGTTCTTTGGCACGGGAGACTAGAGGAAACCAGAGAGCGAATTCATTTCATTACCCTGGACATTATGAGAATGACAAATTGTTTGTATATCACACGGTGCAATCAATTCAGTGCTGCATCTAAGAGTGCTCCTGTAATTGTTCTAAACACTCACTTGACTCACAATGATTAAACATCAACATTAGACCTTGTGTATTAATAATGGCCGTCTACATGACTTTGACTAATATTACTACTTTCTGCCCTTTTATGTCTTTGTTTTAGTTGTGGGGGGAAAAAAAGTAGTTACTGTATATATCAATGCATATCTTTAAAAATTCCTTGGTTAAAGGGTTTTTCCCATCTCCAAGAGCCAATCCCTATATATAATAGGTATAGCAAATACCTTTAATTAGAAATGTAGTATAGTTCTGATTGCCTCATGTGCAGGGCATTACAGGAGCTTAGGTATCAATGGTTCCTACCACTGGCAACTTACTAAATGTTACTATAAGAGTGGCCATAAACATGGATATCTAAGCTGCACTAATGCCCTGCACATGAGGTAAGCAATATAGTTAATCAGGAGAACTATACTACATTTCTAAATGAGGTATTTTCTATTTTTATTATACCTACTACATATGAAAATGTGAATACCGCTTTAAGTAAGTTTTGTTATGTACTGTAGAGTAACAGTCTGCAGTGCAGTATAATTATCAGAACAATGTTTTTTGTAGGCTTTGCTTTTTCTCTGAATTGCTAAGGATTTGAAATAATCTGTAAAGGATTGATAGAGAAAAATGTCACACATATATAATGTGTGTATAGGCTAATGATATGCCAAAACACTCTTGGAGTCTTAAACACTTTGGGATCATGTTGCAGCGTTTGCAGGGATTTTGGCAAAACTGCAAAAATGCCACAAAGGTTAGTTTGACCCTGAGAAACACTGGGGATAAGGAGGGGCAGTGAAATTATACAGTCAAGTGTTGTCCACTCCTTGGACAACCGATTCCTAAATGCCCTTATTCCCCAAGTAAAATAAGAAAGGCTTATGCTTTCCATATCCGCACCATTGCAGCTATGCTGGCTCTCATTAAGGCTGGGGCCACATGAGGCACTAGTGCGATGCTCGCATGACACTCTGCTCACACTGGCAGCACTGCAGGAGCCGAGTGTCATGCTAGTATCCCTACGACTGCGGTCCGATCATGCGAGCGGACCTCAGCTGCAGGGGGCGGGCCGGCTCTCAGGAGGGGCGGGCAGGTGCTGTGGAGGGGAGGGAGGGATTTCTCTACCTCTCTCTCTCCTTCGTAGCCGGCTATTGCGATTCTCGCTCTGCACGCGCGGTACACCGGTGTACCGCGAGTGCAGTGCGATTTTTCTCTCGCCCCATTCACTTGAATGGGTGCGAGAGAAATGAGTCTCGCATTACAATCACAGCATGCTGCGATTGTTTTCTCCGGTCCGATTAGGGCTGAGAAAATAATCGCTCATGTGTGCTGACACACAGGCTACTATTGGTCCAAGTGGAGTGTGATGTTTTATCGCACTCCACTCACACTGTTTTTCTCGCCGTGTGGCTTAGGCCTAACAGGCTGCAGCCTTTGCTATTTGACACATTGGATGTCTGCTCCGATGTAATAGTGATGATCAGCAGCCCATCAGTGACCGCTGATTGGCTAATGATTTCTCGTGAGACAGCACAGTCATCACAGCAGGAATAAAGGAAACTTTTTTTTTTCTATGGGGCACTGAAATGATTAAAAGAAGTTTATAAGCAGTTTTTTGCTACCTCATCAGAGAGCAGCATGATGTAGGCAAAGAAATAAGGAATAACGTTTGGAACTCCATTCTATTTCTGAACTGGGTGCAAAAATGCAGCATGATGTAGGCAAAGAGACCCTGAATCCAACTCTGTATCACTTAGTTTACTGGGTCCAGCGGTTCTGACAGAGTTTTTAGATTTAGCAATGCAGCACGGCTGATTAAAACTGCCCCTGCCCACACCAGGCTCTCAATGTAATATGTCTGTTGTAATATGTCTATGCAAGTGTGAAAGCAGCCTTACATGTGTAATGTCTTTAATTTCTGCCACTCCTTATACACAGTTTAGCTGCCTATACACTTTAGTAGATATTCTAATTTCCACATTATAAAAGTTGCCTATTTTATATCAACAAGAGTAACAAGTAGAAATGCAGTAGATCAGCTTTTGTCTGGGAAACTGAAAATCTTTTGGTGTAAATAAACTTTTCTACATGTGACAGTTTTATTTTTTCTTCCACCTGTGTACCAAAGATGCTTTCTATTAACTTTCAGGTGGACACAGCCTTTCTCTAACCTGTTAGCAAGCTCAGCTCAGTCTCTCCTGCTCAGCATTAATTACCCAGATGGAAGGAACTATGCAGCTTAAGGCCCCGTTACACGCAACAACATCGCTAACTAGATGTTGCTGGGATCACGAAATTCGTGACGCACATCCGGCCTTGTTAGCGACGTCGTTGCATGTGACACTTACGTGTGACTGCTAACGATCCCAAATACTCAACAAATTGTTGATTGTTGACACGCCGTTCCTTTCACAAATATCATTGCTTGTTTGGGACGCAGGTTGTTTGTCGTTCCTGAGGCAACACACATCGCTACGTGTGACACCCCGGGAACGACGAACAACACCGTACCTGCGTCCGGTAACTAGGTGGGAGTGATGTTAATGTGGCTGCTCTCCGCCCCTCCGCTTCTATTGGTGGCCCGCTGTGTGACGCCTCCTTCAAAAAAGAGGTTGTTCGCCGGCCACAGCGACGTGGTTGGGAAGGTGAATTGGTGTGACACGTACCGGCGATATTGTTCGCCACGGGCAGCGATATGCCCGTGACGCACAAAAGACGGGGGCGGGTGCTATCGCTAGCGATGTCGCAGCGTGTAAAGCGGCCTTTAGTTATCTCCGCTTTACAGCGCTTATGAATGCTCTAACCTGTGATTTAAGGAAGAAGTCAGGAGGCCTGGCACTGCTGCCCTTACTGACTGCACACTTGAAGAGAGACACAAATTTTAGCAAAACGTCATCTTTATAAAAAGCGCGTCTTATAGTCAGAGAAATACAGTATATAAATCTTAGAACCACTATAATCATATAAATCTAAGAACCACTATAATCATATTAAATATTAACACACAGAATAAAGTTGTTCAAGTCCACTATATTGCATGGTGATTTCACTAAAAATACAATAAAACTGAAGTTTTGGGGTTTTTTCATTTTTTTGTCTCCTAACAAAAAAGGAAATAAAAAGTGATAGAAAAGTCATTTGTAGCCAAGAGTGATGCTTTAGCCTAATGCTGAATGGTGTTAAGAAAAATACAATTTCTAAAATTGCTTTATTATTCAGATATTTTTTTGTTCATTTTACCTCCCAAAAAGTGTAATAAAAAGAGATCAGTAAGTTGCTTCATATTTGTGCACCAGTAATGATGAACAAGGTCTAGTGAGTGGATGCAACAGCAGAGACATCTAAGATATGAAAACGCATGAGCGCCATCGCCAGAAAGTGAGAGTAAATGAATTGTGAGGGGTAGATTTCCGGTGTCTGATTTAATCTCTGTATAGTTACCTTTAGGCCATGTTGAGTTTTTGGTGAGTTTTTCACCGTGCCCACGATCAGGGTTCATAGCGTTTTGGATGCAGCATGTTTCAGCTGAATCTAAAATGCTGCGTTGTACAGTACAAGCAGTGGATGGGATTTCTAGAAATCCCTGGCCACTGTGTGTATGGCCCGCAGCATAAACTGACCTGCGGAGCAGCTTTCCAAGACGCAGCATGTCAATTGTTTGCTGCGGAGGCGCAAGTGTTCTCCACAGGGAGAACAGAAGAGAGAGGCCACAACTGCCCTAACCTGGATCGTGGGTACGAGCAGCTGCAGTTTCTTGAAGACTCACGGCCCCACAGGTCAGGACCACCCGTGTCCAGGATGCAGCTGGTCCAGATTGTGGGCACGTACCCTAAGCCAAATACAGGCGTGGGTAAAAAATGCAGACGTGATGCTCGTGTATTTTATTGTACTTTTTCTCTGATTGTTCTACTACTGGTTTTGGCTACAAATACTGAGTTAAAAACTCTCTGAATACTCAACGTGGGCACGGGGCCTTGCAGTTTTTTTTGTTTTGAGAGAACCAAATCTTTTGAAAATGGTATTCTGCAATTAGAGACTATACAATATATATATTTTTTTTATCTTTCCTCATGCGTCATCTTGTGGGTAAATAATAGATCCATTTTTTTTCTCTTTGGAGATGTGAAGACTGGCTGTGATGTTGATTTGAGCGCAGCAGGAGAGTGGGAAGTCAAGACCATCACCAGTGCTTTAAAACAGTATTTAAGGTTAGTGCGCTCCATTTTCATGTATGTTCCCTGTTGGAGTAAACACAGGTCTTGCAATAAAAGTCCATGTAATATTGTATCTACAAAAGTACATTGTCTTTACTATTTATATTATACTTTTTAAAACATTCTGCTGCCTTTAATTGAAGAGTAATTGATGTCCTTTCAGGAAATATATTTTCACACAGGAAGACTATTTGTTTCCCGTTCCTGAATACTACCACAGCTCATTGAAACCAGACTTTAGCTTTCTTTCTTTATATGTAATCATATTCCAGAGCTTCTCCAGTAGTAATGTATTCAAAATGGTGCCACTGAGTAGCCGTGATGAACTATGAAAATATCACTGAAGACCATTAAATTGAAAATGAAATATTATCATGTTTCTTTAATAAAAGATCAGGCAGCTCAGGAGTGCCAGTTTTATAGCCTAGAATTATTCATAGACACTTGTTTGAAGTATAAAAATACAGTAATATAATAAAGAAATCTTTTGGATACCTAAAAATATAAAGTTACTAAAGGTCCCCATACACATTAGGCTCATATTGCCCAAATCTGCCAATTATCGACGAATTCAGTCGTCAGTCTGAGTGTAAAGGGTGCTTTACACGCTGCGACTTCTCCAGCGATATCTAGCGATGTCGTGCGCGATCGTACCCGTCATTCGTGCAACATTTGGTGATCGCTGCCGTAGCGAACATTATTGCTACGGCAGCGTCACACGCACATACCTTGTCAGCGACATCGCTGTGACCGCCGAACATTTCCTCCTTCAAGGGGGAGGTGCGTTCGGCGTCATAGCGACGTCACTGCGGCGTCACTAAGCGGCCGGCCAATAGCAGAGGAGGGGAGGAGATGAGCGGCCGGAACATGCTGCCCACCTCCTTCCTTCGTCATTGCCGGTGGACGGCAGGTAAGGAGATGTTCGTCGTTCTTGTGGTGTCACACGTAGCGATGTGTGGTGCCGCAGGAACAGCGAACAACCTCACTACTGACCAGACAACGATTTTTGGTAAATAAACGACATGTTACAGACAAAGGATTTTTAACTCTCTTGCGATCGTTTAAGGTCGCTCCTAGGTGCCACACACTGCGATGTCGCTAACGATGCCGGATGTGTGTCACAAACACCTTGACCCCCGACGTTATAACGTTAGTGATGTCGCAGCGTGTAAATGGCTCTTTAGGGTCATGCCTTCTGATTGAACACTCCTTCCCAGCAGCTTAAGGTAATTATTAAATATCTGTTAGCAGGTTCCTGTCCGCCCCCAAAAATTGTAGGCTTTTCATCCTGGGTAGAGGCATTTAGATAGGGTCTGAGCAAAAGAGATACGCCGTGATTGCGGCTGGAAGGCTCACATAAACCTGGCCTTTTTTATGCGCTAAGTGTCTCAATTTTTAAACTTATGTATTTAGCAGTAATGCATGTCGAAATTCCTATATTTAGTTTTTGCAGATCTTAGAGCCCGAGTGCAGCTGTATATTTGTTAGGGGTACTTTGCACGTTGCGACATTGCTACTGCGATCTCGTCGGGGTCAAATCGAAAGTGATGCACATTCGGGGCCGGTAACGACGTCGCAGCGTGTAAAGCCTAGAAGCACCGATAAACGATCGCTAAGCATCGAAAATCGGTGATCTGTGTAGTGTCGGTCATTTCCATAATTTCGCTGCAGCGACAGGTACGATGTTGTTACTCGTTCCTGCGGCAGCACACATCGCTGTGTATGAAGCCGCAGGAGCGAGGAACATCTCCTTACCTGCGTCCCGCCTGCAATGAGGAAGGAAGGAGGTGGGCGGGATGTTTACATCCCGCTCATCTCCGCTCCTCTGCTTCTATTGGCCGCCTGTCGTGTGACGTCGCTGTGATGCTGCACGACCTGCCCCTTAGGAAGGAGGCGGGTCGCAGGGCAGGTAAGTGCGTGTGAAGCTGCCGTAGCGATAATGTTCGATACGGCAGCTATCACAAGATATCGTATCTGCGACGGGGGAGGGGACTATCGTGCTCGGCATTGCTACAACCGGCTAGCGATGTCGCAGCGTGCAAAGTACCCCTTAGAGTATGTGTATGGGCAACCCTGACAGAATAGTTTAGGGGGGAGCTAAGGATCCAACATTTCTGATTTTGAACTGCCGATACTTTTGTTCTCTAGAGATGAGATGTCACCAGAAATGTATGTCAGTGCTTCTTTTATAGAAAACACAGGAGCTCTCAGCAGAGGGGAGCGTTCTTGTGTATGGTAAAGTCCGATGAGCTAGCTGCTGGACAAAATACCTTTTGGCTAACCGTGATCTACAGTGTATGGGGGCTTACGTGTCTGCAGTCCCTGTCCCGTTGTTAAGGATTAGACCAGTGTTTCCCAAACTCCAGTCCTCAGGGCCCCCAACAGATCACATTTTCAGTATTTCCTTAGCATTGCACATGTGATGGAATTATTATCAAGACATCAGAAATTGCCACAGTATCTCTCACCTGTAAAATACTTAGGAAATCCTGAAAACAATATTTGCTGGGGGGCCGTGAGGAGTGGACTTAGGGGAAACATTGGATTAGACAAAAAATGTTTCTCGACTTTGAAGTCACCTTCCTAAACACAAACGTACCCAGACATCCAGAAAACATAGAGGCTGGAGAGGTATGTGAAGATGTCTTACTGGTTTTTACAAAAACATCTTTACAAAGTATGTTGTCAAAAAAACAACATATAGATTCCTATAGTGGTTTATGTAACTTTTTCGAGATGCCAGACATTTAAGGTGAATGAGCACTTTCAGTAATAAATGTGTTAATTGTGCTGCATTACTACTTGGAAAAGTTGCATAACCAGTATATATTAAAATAGCTTGACAGGGTTTGTTTTAACTTTGAGGTGTCCTTGTATTTCAGGAGCCTGCCAGAACCACTGATGACATACGAGCTGCATGAACAGTTCATCAATCCTGCCAGTAAATATTCACTTTCCTTATTCTTTGTTTGTTCCTTATCAGTGATCCTTATGAACAAGCAGATAAAGCTCACGTTAAATAGGATTTGGTGTATATAGCTATGTAATTTATAGAGTTTACTTTGGGTAACAATATATACTTTTAAGTACATTGTGTACAGAAAAAAGAAAAATTCTGTAATATAACCAGCTTAATTAGTTGATCCATTAAAGGAGTCCTTTAGTCAAGGAACTCAAATACTATTGGCATTTGTGAGAAAATTCATAACGCTAAGTTATGCTTATATACTCTGTAGTTGTTACACCAGTTTCAGGTGTATCTGATTTAGTTGAGTTCTTTATAAGTTGTCTTCCATGTTGATTTCTCCCTGTCCTCTACTATACCATACCATAGGCAGCACAGGGGAATGTGTGCAATCCATAGGGAGCCATAGGCAGCACAGGGGAACGTGTGCAATCCATAGGGGGCCATAGGCAGCACAGGGGAATGTGTGCAATCCATAGGGAGCCATATGCAGCACAGGGGAATGTGTGCAATCCATAGGGGGCCATAGGCAGCACAGGGGACTGTGTGCAATCCATAGGGGGCCATAGGCAGCACAGGGGAACGTGTGCAATCCATAGGGGGCCATAGGCAGCACAGGGGACTGTGTGCAATCCATAGGGGGCCATAGGCAACACAGGGGACTGTGTGCAATCCATAGGGGGCCATAGGCAGCACAGGGGAATGTGTGCAATCCATAGGGGACCATAGGCAGCACAGGGGACTGTGTGCAATCCATAGGGGGCCATAGGCAGCACAGGGGAATGTGTCCAATCCATAGGGGACCATAGGCAGCACAGGGGAATGTGTGCAATCCATAGGGGACCATAGGCAGCACAGGGGAACGTGTGCAATCCATAGGGGGCCATAGGCAGCACAGGTGAACGTGTGAAATCCATAGGGGGCCATAGGCAGCACAGGGGAACGTGTGCAATCCATAGGGGGCCATAGGCAGCACAGGGGAACGTGTGCAATCCATAGGGGGCCATAGGCAGCACAGGGGAACGTGTGCAATCCATAGGGGGCCATAGGCAGCACAGGGGAACGTGTGCAATCCATAGGGGGCCATAGGCAGCACAGGGGAACGTGTGCAATCCATAGGGGGCCATAGGCAGCACAGGGGAACGTGTGCAATCCATAGGGGGCCATAGGCAGCACAGGGGAACATGTGCAATCCATAGGGGGCCATAGGCAGCAC
Source organism: Anomaloglossus baeobatrachus (assembly GCF_048569485.1). Lineage (NCBI taxonomy): Eukaryota > Metazoa > Chordata > Amphibia > Anura > Aromobatidae > Anomaloglossus > Anomaloglossus baeobatrachus. The sequence goes on along the minus strand of NC_134353.1, from coordinate 212,285,518 downwards.
AGAGGGACGTGTGCAATCCATAGGGGGCCATAGGCAGCACAGGTAACATGTGCAATCCATAGGGGGCCATAGGCAGCACAGGGGAACGTGTGCCAGCACAAGGGGGCTATATTCAATATAAGGGGGCCATATCCAGATTAAAGGGGCTAATTTTAGGATGGGGGGCTATGAGGGACATATACCCTATATGAATTGTTAGAAGGACACTGGCATTATAAGATGGATCCCATTTAACATTAAAAAAAAAATTCTCTTTTCCTTCACCAAATTTGGGGGTGCATCTTATAAAGCGAAAAAATACGGTAGTTCCCCTATTGCAAACTACATTTCTTACCATTTCTCAGACTACATTTCTTCTATACAGGCCCCTCACTTGGTCTGCTTTGAGTTCTAGCCAAGTGCTGAAAGTGATAGATCAGTGACATAGAATACATTTGACTCTGCAGTGTGAGTCAGCAGACAGCAGTTCTAAGGGATGCAGCTTTGCTTGTTTCCTCTGCCTCCTGTTTGTAATCAGTTTCTTCCTGTCAGCACTTGCAAGAAGGAGGCAGGGGAGACAGACTGAAGCTGTCTGCACCTAGCACATTTTAGATATAGACCATTAGTATTGGAAATTTATAAATCTACTCATTGGATGGATTTGCCTAAACATGATTTTACAATACACTGTTTACAAAATATTGCGTTTTCATGCAAGATAGTTTTATCGTGAATATTTTATATCTTGTATTGATTATCATTTAGACTATTTATCTTTGATACTTTTGTGTTTTGGTTATGGGTTGTAAGTGTTATTCAGAAAGCTCTTACACAGCGTAATTTATTTGTGTTGCTACATTTTATGGCTAACTCTCAGACATTCTAAGGGTATGTTCACACTTCCGTTGTTTTGCATCAGTCACAATCCATCGCCTTGAGGAATTACGGTATCCTGCAAAATATTTTGCAGGAATCTGTTTATTTCCCCATAGACTTGAATTAGCGACAGATTGTGACTGATGGCCTTGCGTTGACTGATTGTCACGCGGGGGATGCGTTTAGGTTTATTCTTGTTTGTAGCGGATCGTTTTTTTACTGTGAGCATGCACACAGTAAAAAACCATGATCGATTTGTAAATTCTGTTCCCGTGCCAGCCGCCGGGCGATCAGCTGATCGTTCACAATAGCTGGCCACCAGTAAAACAGTAAAAAAAAAACAGATTTTTTTTTTTGCAGCATCAGTCACATCAGTTGTGCCACGATCTGCAACGCATCCGTTGCATCAGTCACACAACTGATTGTGACTGATGCAAAACAACGCAAGTGTGAACTTAGCCTAAATTCTTATTTAAACCTTTTTCAGCAGAAACTATGGTTCATGGATTTTATGTTGTGAAACCTGTATGCTTATAGATAAGGACTGAGCCGTCCTATTCTTCTGTGGTTGTAATGAATATGTGTCTTGTCAAGTGAAGTCAGACAAGGCTGATACAGTGACGTACTGGTTGTCGGTGTTCTGGTCTCCGATGCATCGCTATTAATTGGACCAACATTAGCAGATCTGGAGATCCCTTGTATCTCACCCAAATTAGCTGTCCCAGGAAAGGGGGTTCCACGACAATAGCGTGAAGGTGCCTATGATTGTCTGCTGCTCGATGGAATTATCACACACCGTGCTAAAGGGGTTATCCGGGATATTTATTTTCTTTTACTATGGACCTATGAATGAACAGGCAGGTAATTGCTAATATACCTAATTTAGAGATAGCCGAATATAGCAGCCCCACAGACAGTGAATGTAGCAGTGTTATACATGTGATGGGCATTTTGCAGCGTCGCTTTAAAGATTGTTGAGGGCGCAAAGGGTCCATACCCAACTGATCCAGACGTTATCGTCTGATCTGCAGATAGCTGATATTAATTATTGGGAAAAAAACTTTCATTGTAGAAATGAGAATGCAAGGATAATCTTTCATTTCGGGAAATACACAGTAGCTATAGAAGCTAAAAAACCATGCTTCTGGATAAAAATGCTAGAAGCATTTGAATGAATTCGATCCAATGAAATGATATACACTTGTTATTGTTTACACCTATATATCTCGCCATGTGCCTTTTGTGAGTTGCCCAGATTAACAGGTGCATATATGATGGTTTATGGCTTAGTGTTCGCAAGAAACAGATGGTCCATAGCCAATGAGGGAAAATTATTGAACATTGTTCCAACACATTTACAGGAGATAGGCACCCAAGTTTGTCAGATATGCAAATATATAAAAACAAAAAAAACACAGTTGAACTCTGAAATGGTAAAGCATGTAAACAATGAATGCAAGACAATTGATATGCATTACTGCTTAAGGAAATCTAGGTAAAGTTTAGATATTTAGCATACAAAAATGCTAAGGCCTCCGGTATTTTCCTACACTGTAATATGGCCCCCAGTGTTTTCCTACACTGTAATATGGCCCCCAGTATTTTCTCACACTAATATCACCCCCAGCATTTTCCCACACTGCAATATGGCCTCCAGTGTTTTCCTACACTGTAATATGGCCTCTAGTATTTTCCCACACTATTGATTTTAATGTACACTGTAGTGTTCTTCTCCCCGTATCGGATCTAACAAATTTTGTTTTTTGCATTTAAAAAGGACTTTGATCGTTTTTTCTCTTTTCCTCTCTTAAGTCATAAATGATTGTCCTCATTTATGGTCCATGACTATCCACATGTTCATTGTTATGAGTATATTTCTAACATAATAATATATATTTGAGATTAGTTATGTGGTTTGTTTGCCATTACCTTTATATCTTTATTTTCCCACACTGTAATATGGCCCCCAGTATTTTCCCACGCTGTAATATCACCCCCAGTATTTTCCCAACACAATAATATGGACCCCAGTATTTCCCCCACACTCCCTGCAGTTCTGTAAATCGTAGTCCTGAATCAAACAGCGGTCTACAGAGCGGAGAGCAGTAGTACAGGTACGCCGATACAGTTTACAGTAGCGGTTGCTCCGTGGACCCAATGTGATTTTGGGGCCCGGGGTGACAGCCCCCTCTAGAATCCCCTCCCCCTACCTTTTCCGGTAGCTACGCTACTGCTGTGAACTGAAATTAAGTGAATATCTCTAAAGAATGATTTAAAAATAGGGTGAGTGGTTTTTTTTTCCACAAATCTTGTCAATCCCATCCATAGGATATGTCTAGTATTGCAGTTTTTTTCCTATTCAAGGAAGTATTTTGACCATATCATCATTTTATACATATTTTCCAACTCCAAGCTGTACAAACTTGAATGCTTACTGGATGAAGCAAATCAGGTGATGTGTATTTGTGTAATGAGGGAGGGTGAGGCCTAAGGAAATTGACATCCTCTATCAAGGTGTACAGAATTATTAGGCAGCTTGTTTTCCCCATGCAAAATGGACTAAAACAGAGATTTAATTATGAAAATTCAAATATTCCTGAATTGCTGTTCCATGTTAATTCTAGCTACCAAAAATGAGGATAAAAAAAGATCCAAAAATGTTGTGTTCGAAAATGTTACCAAAGGAAACATCAACTCGTCCCACAAAAACATGCCATGTGGATGGCTCTCCAAACACAACATGGCGTCTGCTATCTATTCCAGACAGTTGTGCTCTCTAAAATTCAAATGGCGCTCTTTCCCTTTCGAGCCCTGTGATGTGCTCAAATAGTAGAATTCCACCACATATGAGGTATCTGCGTATTTGGGAGAAATTGAAGAATACATTTTATGGTGCATTTTTGTTTCTTGATAGCCATGTGGAAAAAAAAGCTACCTGGTTGAAATAACAATTTTGTGGTAAAAATGTATTTTTTTCATTTTCACATCTCAACGTTCTAAAATTTTGTGACGCTGCTCACCAAACATCGATATATTCCTTGAGGGGTCTAGTTTCCAAAATGAGGTCACTTAAGGAGGAGCTCCACTATTTAGGCACCTCAGGGGGTCTCCAAATGTAACAAGGCGCTAATGAGTCCGGCTAATTGTGCTTTCAAAAATTGATATGGCGCTCCTTCCCTTCCAAGCCCTGCCATGTGCACAAACAGTTGTTTTACACAACTTATAAGGTATTAACGTACTTGGGAGAAATTGCACAACAAATTGTATGGTTAATTTTTTCTGATACCCTTATGAAAATGCAAAATTTGAGGCTAAAGTAACTTTTTGTGGGAAAAAGTAAAATTTTCATTTTTTTTCCTTCTACATTGCTTTGGTTCCGGTGAAGAATTTAAAGGGTTAATAAACTTCTTGGATGTGGTTTTGAACAGTGTGAGAGGTGCAGTTTTTATGATGGTGTTACTTTTGGGTATTTTCTGTCACCTAGGCCTCTCAAAGTCACTTCAAATGTGATTTGGGCCCTAAAAAAATGGCTTTGTAAATTTTGTTGGCAAAATGAAAAATTGTGGGTGAACTTTGAACCCTTCCAACTTCCCAACTAAAAAAAAATATATATATATATATCAAAAATTGTGCTGATGTAAAGTAGTCATGTGGGAAATGTTGTTCATGAACTATTTTGTCTGACCTAACTCTCTGGATTAAGGGTATAAAAATAAAAAGTTTGAAAATTGCAAAATTTTAAAATGTAAAAATGTTCACAAATTTCTGATATTTTCACAAATAAGCACAAGAGATACCGCATTACTTTTACTCCTATCCTGAAGTACAATATGTCATGTAAAAAAACAGCCTCAGAATCACTGGGATCTGTTGAAGCGTTCCAGAGTTATAACTTGTGAAAGTGACACTGGTCAGAAATGAAAAAAATGGCCCGGTCACAAAGGCAAGAACAGGCTCTGGCACGAAAAGGTTAAAGATGAGCCTATTGGACCTTTTTTGGTTGAAGATGGAATCAAAATAATCTCCTAAACCTACTGCTGCTTTTCAGAAGACACTTTCTTCAAGTAGTGGTATAGGAAAGGATGTCTGCATATTTAAAAAAAAACAACAAAAAAATAAATAAAACCAACAAACTTGGACAATGCTCCTGACCTAAACTCTGTGGGCCCTTTGTAAATGGTAGATTTAGGCTATGTACGCACATTAAGTATTTGGTTGCAGAAATTTCTGCACCATTTCTGCATTTCTTGGCAGAAAAAATGCAGCCAAAAAACATGAATTTTCTTTATGCATTTTTGCATGCGTTTTTAAATTAAATTCAATAGGTAAAAAACGTAGGCAAAAAGACTGAAAGAACATGCTGCAGATTATTTATACTACTCAACGCATGTAGTACACGTCAGGATTCTCATTGATTTTGCTTGTCATTTTGTGACAAAACTGCACTCAAAAATGCATAAAATACCCGGTAAAACCCCCTCAAGAGACCCCATTTTGGAAATTGCACCCATCTGGGAATTCCTGTACAGATGTAATGGTGATTTCTAGAAAAAAGCAGGGAATGTCGAAGAGAAGAAATTGCAAATACATTTATGGCCGAAAGTGTTGGCACCCTTGACTTTTTAATGTAAGATGAAGTATTTCTCCCACAAAATTATTGCAAATACAGGTGTATTTCCTTTGTGTGTATTGGAACAACACAAAAAAAACCCCTGAAAAATAAATAAAAATCAAAATGAAACGGACAAAATTGTGGGTAAAAAAAATTTGTTTCAAGCATGTGATACTTGTTCCAGCTCTCCTGTGGCAAGTAACAGATGTGGGCAATACGACAATCACACCTGAAACCCAGATAACAAGGTGACAAGTTGACTCAAACTTTGCATTGTGTGTCTGTGTTTGCCACACTAAGCATGGAGCAGAGAGCTGTCTGTTCCTATTTTCCCTTGTTGTGATACTGAAAAATCACAGTTTACGTTCTTGTTCATTCACTCATTTACCAGACATGATGGTATTTAACGTTGCTTTTAGACATTAAAGAGTAACTGTCGTTTTAATTTTTATTTCATCAATTAATAGTACACATAAAAATAAGAAACTTTGTAATATATCGTATCAGACAAATCTGCTGCTTTCACCTCCTGGACTGATCTTTCACGCTCAATGGGTAAAATCTGTATTCAGCGAAGATAAATTTTTCTATTACTCAGATAGGAAATGATTGTCGGTGCTTATAACCTTCTTTGGAGGAGGGGGAGTTGGAAGCAAACAGAGATTGTGCTGAAAGTTCACCTAAAATGACAGTTCTCAATAGGACTTTATGAGCAACAATTGTCGTCTTCTAAATCGGTATTGAGAGAGAGTCTGTATTTACTGAAGACAGACCTTACCCGTGAATTGAGATTTTTGAGAATGATCAGACCAGGAAGAAAAGTCAATTTCTTTGTCGCTCCATTGGGAGACCCAGACAATTGACAATTGGGTGTATAGCTTCTGCCTCCGGAGGCCACACAAAGTATTACACTTAAAAGTGTAAAGCCCCTCCCCTTCTGCCTATACACCCCCCGTGCATCACGGGCTTCTCAGTTTTTATGCTTTGTGCGAAGGAGGCTGACATCCACGCATAGCTCCACATCTTAGTCAGCAGCAGCTGCTGACTATGTCGGATGGAAGAAAAGAGGGCCCATAACAGGGCCCCCAGCATGCTCCCTTCTCACCCCACTCTAGTCGGCGGTGTTGTTAAGGTTGAGGTACCAATTGCGGGTACATAGGCAGGAGCCACATGCTGTTTTCCTTCCCCATCCCTTAATGGGCTCTGGGTGAAGTGGGATCCTAATCGGTCTCTAGGCACGGGGACCGTGCTCCCTCCGCAGCCCCTGGGGAATCTGCTGGACAGGAGCCGGGTATCGTCAGGGACAAGGCCCTGCTACTTTGAGGTACTCTGTGTCCCCGTGGGGACCGCGCATGGAGCGCTTGTGCCATATACACTGCAGCACTGCTGGGTGTGTTAGTGCGCCGGGGACTACCGCGCCGGCTGCGCTTATATGCCGGCCGCGCTTATAACTTTAGTCCCCGGCTTTTGCGGCCTAGTATCGCATATTCCCGCCCCCAGGCCTGCCAGTCAGGGGAAGGGCGGGACGCTGCACAGGACGTCAGCGCTGAGGGCTGGAGCATACTCTGTATCCTCCTCCCCCCTCATTCAGCACAGTGGGGCTCCAGATTCCCGCACTTTATAGGGCACGCCCACGGCCCCCTCCTCCCCACAGAACGCCGGCAGCCATTCCTGTCAGCACTTCTGACGCTGGAGAGGAGAGACAACAGGCTCTGGGAGACTCAGGCAGGGAATCTGGTGATCACACAACCGCTTTTTAGCGGTCGGTAAGCAGCACCTGAGGTGCTGGCCCCACTGAGTGCCGGAGTGTACATATATATATATGCTTATATGCTATACATTTACACTGTACGGTCGCACTGTTGATTTTTGGCTATATACCCTCCTGGATTGTACTCAGAGGAGACAACAGCATGTCGTCCGCAAAAAGCAAGGGTGCCAAAGCACAGGCTTACTTTGCAACCTGTACTTCATGTGCGGCTATACTACCGGCAGGTTCCACTGACCCTCATTGTGTGCAATGCTCGGCCCCTGTGGCACTTACTCAGCCGGAGCCTCTGCTACTGGTGGCCCAGGTGGAACCACCTGCTACCACTGTCCAGGTGACAGGGACGGAGTTTTCAGTATTTGCTGACAAACTGTCTGAGAGTATGGATAAATGGTCTGCTAGGATACTAGAAGCCTTACAGTCCAGACCGGTGACTCAGGCCCCGGGCACTGTTCAATCATTGACCTCAGGCCCCCCTCAATTGGAGCAGCAAAGTGCTCCTGGGGTGACCCATGGATCCCGGAGTGAGGTGTCTGACATGGACCGCAGTCCCAGGCCGCCTAAGCGGGCTCGCTGGGAAATTCACTCGACTTCATCACACTATTCAGGGTCTCAGCAGGAGGACTCTCTGGATGATGAAGCGGAGGTAGCAGATCAGGATTCTGATCCTGAGACCGCTCTCAACCTGGATACACCTGATGGTGACACCATAGTGAATGACCTTATAGCAACCATCAATCAGGTGTTGGATATTTCTCCACCAGCTCCTACAATTGAGGAGTCAGCTTCTCAGCAGGAGAAATTCCGTTTCAGGTCTCCCAAGCGTACATTGAGTATGTTTCTGGATCACTCTGACTTCAGAGAGGCAGTCCAGAAGCACCGAGCTTGTCCAGATAAGCGTTTTTCCAAGCGCCTTAAGGATACACGTTATCCCTTCCCCCCTGACGTTGTCAAGGGCTGGGCTCAGTGTCCTAAGGTGGATCCTCCTGTCTCCAGACTGGCGGCTAGATCCATAGTTGCAGTGGAAGATGGGGCTTCACTCAAGGATGCCACTAACAGACAGATGGAGCTATGGTTGAAATCCATCTATGAAGCTATCGGCGCGTCTTTTGCTCCAGCATTCGCAGCCGTCTGGGCACTCCAAGCTATCTCAGCTTGTCATGCGCAGATTAATGCAGTCACACGTACATCTGCTCCGCAAGTGGTGTCCTTAACCTCTCAGGCGTCGGCGTTTGCGTCCTACGCCATTAATGCTGTCCTGGACTCTACGAGCCGTACGGCGGTAGCATCCGCCAATTCGGTGGCAGTCCGCAGGGCCATGTGGCTACGTGAATGGAAGGCAGACTCCGCTTCCAAAAAGTTCTTAACCGGTTTGCCATTTTCTGGCGACCGCCTGTTTGGTGAGCGATTGGATGAAATCATTAAACAATCCAAGGGAAAGGACTCATCCTTACCCCAGTCCAAACCAAACAGACCTCAACCACGGAAGGTACAATCGAGGTTTCGGTCCTTTCGGCCCGCGGGAAGGTCTCAGTTCTCCTCGTCCAAAAGGCCTCAAAAGGATCAGAGGAACTCCGATTCATGGCGGTCTAAGTCACGTCCTAAAAAGACCGCCGGAGGAACCGCTCCCAAGGCGGCCTCCTCATGACTCTCGGCCTCCTCACACCGCATCCTCGGTCGGTGGCAGGCTTTCCCGCTTTTGCGACGCCTGGCTGCCACAGGTAAAAGACCGATGGGTGAGAGACATTATATCCCACGGTTACAGGATAGAGTTCAGCTCTCGTCCTCCGACTCGATTTTTCAGAACATCTCCGCCCCCCGAGAGAGCCGATGCTCTTCTTCAGGCGGTGTGCACTCTGAAGGCGGAAGGAGTGGTGATCACTGTTCCTCTTCAGCAACAGGGTCACGGTTTTTACTCCAACTTGTTTGTGGTACCGAAAAAGGACGGATCCTTCCGTCCTGTTCTGGACCTAAAACTGCTCAACAAACACGTAAAAACCAGGCGGTTCCGGATGGAATCGCTCCGCTCCGTCATCGCCTCAATGTCCCAAGGAGACTTCCTAGCATCAATCGACATCAAAGATGCTTATCTCCACGTACCGATTGCACCAGAGCATCAGCGCTTCCTGCGTTTCGCCATAGGAGACGAACACCTTCAGTTCGTGGCACTGCCTTTCGGCCTGGCGACAGCCCCACGGGTCTTCACCAAGGTCATGGCAGCAGTGGTAGCAGTCCTACACTCTCAGGGACACTCGGTGATCCCTTACTTAGACGATCTGCTGGTCAAGGCACCCTCTCAAGTGGCATGCCAACACAGCCTGAACATTGCTCTGGAGACTCTCCAGAGTTTCGGGTGGATCATCAATTTTCCAAAGTCAAATCTGACACCGGCCCAATCACTGACATATCTTGGCATGGAGTTTCATACTCTCTCAGCGATAGTGAAGCTTCCGCTGGACAAACAGCGTTCACTACAGACAGGGGTGCAATCTCTCCTTCAAGGCCAGTCACACCCCCTGAGGCGCCTCATGCACTTCCTAGGGAAGATGGTAGCAGCAATGGAGGCAGTTCCTTTTGCGCAGTTTCATCTGCGTCCACTTCAATGGGACATTCTCCGCAAATGGGACAGGAAATCGACGTCCCTCGACAGGAACGTCTCCCTTTCACGGGCAGCCAAGGCTTCCCTTCAGTGGTGGCTTCTCCCCAATTCTCTGTCGACGGGGAAATCCTTCCTTCCCCCATCATGGGCTGTGGTCACGACGGACGCGAGCCTGTCAGGGTGGGGAGCGGTCTTTCTCCACCACAGGGCTCAGGGAACCTGGACTCCGACAGAGTCCTCCCTTCAGATCAATGTTCTGGAGATAAGGGCAGTGTATCTTGCCCTAAAGGCGTTCCAGCCGTGGCTGGAAGGCAAGCAGATCCGAATTCAGTCGGACAACTCCACAGCGGTGGCATACATCAACCACCAAGGGGGAACACGCAGTCGGCAAGCCTTCCAGGAAGTCCGGCGGATTCTGATGTGGGTGGAAGCCGCGGCCTCCACCATATCCGCAGTTCACATCCCGGGCGTAGAAAACTGGGAAGCAGACTTTCTCAGTCGCCAGGGCATGGACGCAGGGGAATGGTCCCTTCACCCGGACGTGTTTCAGGAGATCTGTTGCCGCTGGGGGATGCCGGACGTCGACCTAATGGCGTCCCGGCACAACAACAAGGTTCCAACATTCATGGCACGGTCTCAAGATCACAGAGCTCTGGCGGCAGACGCCTTAGTTCAGGATTGGTCGCAGTTTCAACTCCCTTATGTGTTTCCTCCTCTGGCACTGTTGCCCAGAGTGTTACGCAAGATCAGGTCCGACTGCCGCCGCGCCATACTCGTCGCTCCAGACTGGCCGAGGAGGTCGTGGTACCCGGATCTGTGGCATCTCACGGTGGGCCAACCGTGGGCACTACCAGACCGACCAGACTTGCTGTCTCAAGGGCCGTTTTTCCATCTGAATTCTGCGGCCCTCAACCTGACTGTGTGGCCATTGAGTCCTGGATCCTAGCGTCTTCAGGGTTATCTCAAGAGGTCATTGCCACTATGAGACAGGCTAGGAAACCAGCGTCCGCCAAGATCTACCACAGGACGTGCAGGATATTCCTATCTTGGTGCTCTGATCGGGGTTTTTCTCCCTGGCCATTTGCCTTGCCCACTTTTCTTTCCTTCCTTCAATCCGGATTGGAAAAAGGGTTGTCGCTCGGCTCTCTTAAGGGACAAGTCTCAGCGCTCTCTGTGTTTTTTCAGAAGCGCCTGGCCAGACTTCCAAAGGTACGCACGTTCCTGCAGGGGGTTTGTCACATAGTCCCTCCTTACAAGCGGCCGTTAGAACCCTGGGATCTGAACAGGGTGCTGATGGCTCTTCAGAAACCACCTTTCGAGCCAATGAGGGATATTTCTCTCTCACGCCTTTCGCAGAAAGTGGTCTTCCTGGTAGCAGTCACATCACTTCGGAGAGTGTCTGAGCTAGCGGCGCTGTCATGCAAAGCCCCTTTCCTGGTGTTTCACCAGGACAAGGTGGTTCTGCGTCCGGTTCCGGAATTTCTCCCTAAGGTGGTATCCCCCTTTCATCTCAATCAGGATATCTCCTTACCCTCTTTTTGTCCTCATCCAGTTCACCAGTGTGAAAAGGACTTGCACTTGTTAGATCTGGTGAGAGCACTCAGACTCTACATTTCTCGTACGGCGCCCCTGCGCCGCTCGGATGCACTCTTTGTCCTTGTCGCTGGCCAGCGTAAAGGGTCACAGGCTTCCAAATCAACCCTGGCTCGGTGGATCAAGGAACCAATTCTCGAAGCTTACCGATCTTCTGGGCTTCCGGTTCCCTCAGGGCTGAAAGCCCATTCTACCAGAGCCGTGGGTGCGTCCTGGGCTTTGCGGCACCAGGCTACGGCTCAGCAGGTGTGTCAGGCGGCTACCTGGTCGAGCCTGCACACTTTCACGAAACACTATCAGGTGCATACCTATGCTTCGGCGGATGCCAGCCTAGGTAGGCAAGTCCTTCAGGCGGCGGTTGCCCACCTGTAGGAAAGGGCCGTTTTACGGCTCTATTACGAGGTATTATTTTACCCACCCAGGGACTGCTTTTGGACGTCCCAATTGTCTGGGTCTCCCAATGGAGCGACAAAGAAGAAGGGAATTTTGTTTACTTACCGTAAATTCCTTTTCTTCTAGCTCCAATTGGGAGACCCAGCACCCGCCCCTGTTCCCTTCGGGCTGTTGTTCTTTGTGTACACATGTTGTTCATGTTGAATGGTTTCAGTTCTCCGAAATTCCTTCGGATTGAATTTACTTTAAACCAATTTATAACTTTTCCTCCTTCTTGCTTTTGCACCAAAACTGAGAAGCCCGTGATGCACGGGGGGTGTATAGGCAGAAGGGGAGGGGCTTTACACTTTTAAGTGTAATACTTTGTGTGGCCTCCGGAGGCAGAAGCTATACACCCAATTGTCAATTGTCTGGGTCTCCCAATTGGAGCTAGAAGAAAAGGAATTTACGGTAAGTAAACAAAATTCCCTTCTTTCCGAATAAGAAATATTATAAAATTTGTTTTATTTTTTTCTCATTTTTACGTGTATTATTAATTTATGTAATAGAAATTTTACATGACGATCTAGCTAGAACTATATAGATTTTTATAGCCAAATTTTACTACTAGTTTTCTTGGGTTTATTTATGTTTGTGTTTTATTTGCATTCATACTGAATATATAAACTCCATTTAAAGCCGCTTTACACGCAGCGACATCGCTAACGAGATATCGCTGGGGTCACGGAATTCGTGACGCACATCCGGCCTCGTTAGCGACGTCGTTGTGTGTGACACTTACCAGCGACCGCTAACGATCCGAAAAGTGCCCAAAATCATTGATCGTTGACACGTCGTTCATTTCCCAAATATCGTTGCTCGTTCTGGACGCAGGTTGTTCGTCATTCCTGCGGCAGCACACATCGCTACGTGTGACAGCCCGGGAACGACGAACAACAGCGTTCCTGCGTCCTCCGGCAACGAGGTGGGCGTGTCGTTAATGCGGCTGCTTTCCGCCCCTCCACTTCTATTGGTGGGCCGCTGTGTGACGCCGCACAAACCTCCCCCTTAAAGAGGCTGTTCGCCGACCACAGCAACGTCATTAGGAAGGTAAGTTGGTGTAACGCGTACTGGCGATATTGTTCGCCACGGGCAGCGATTTGCGCATGACGCACAAACGACGGGGGCGAGTGCGATCGCTAGTGATGTTGCAGCGTGTAAAGCGGCCTTTAGATATGGTCTTGGGTTAGATTTTATTCCAAAATCCCACTGGAGGGTAACGGGTTAATGGGTCAGTGGTCTTTTCTAAACGGGTCACTATTTGACCACTATGCCACTAATTCTAGATTTTTACCAGCATACCGGCCTGATAGTAGTTGTGTCTGACACTTCCAGAGGTCGTCTTTTGCAGTAGTAGTTGCCCCCAATTATATCTGCGGTTTCATTACTTGTAAAAGAAGTAAGAAAAATTGTGCTTTAAAAAAAATGCAACTTAACTACAAGCTTTGTAGATGCCTAAGGTACTAAAAATATGTAAAACAAGATGAAATCACATTTATTGCTCAGACAACTTTCAAGCATTTTAATAATCAAATTATGTTGCTTATTGACCTGGATAGATTTGAGCAGAAGGAGTAAGAAAGGTGACGTGGATAGAATAATGAGTTTTATGCCTGGACCAGTATTATTTATTTGACTTCCTTTTCAGCCTTTTTTATTTTGCTGCTTTTTAACAAGCCACCTGCATTGGGTATTCGTACATGCTGAGCAGTGCTAGAGATCTTACAGCTGTCATTCTTATATTTACCTGCAACAATCATTCTCTTGTTATTTAGTTGGTGGCCATGTAATTGAGTGCTGCCGACATTCACAATTTAACTCATTAAGGATCTAGGTATTTTTCGCGTTTGTTTTTCTTCTTCTCTTATTCCAAGAGCTATAACTTAGCTATTGATGCTATTAGTTTTACCATACAGTTTTCCACAACCCCAATTCAACCATTGTTTTTTGGGGTTTGTTTCTACAGCATTTATTGTGTAGTGATGGATGAGCATATATATATGTTACATATTCTGCTCCAAGATGGTACTGTGCTGAAGGCAGAGAATTGTTAACAGCTTACCAGCACCTTTGTCCAGGGCTACAGTATTGATGATTTATTTCTAAGGTAGGGGATATCCACTTGGTGGGCATCCGACATAGGATATCCCTCCACTAATGAGCCATTAGCAGGTCCCCTGGGCAGCGGAAGTGGCCAAACAGTTCAGCATATTGCCTTTTATCTTAAGTCATACAGCAAGGCTCATAAAAGACTCAATATTGAATTTTAGGATTGCTACAACCAGAAAGTGGCACTAGAGTCCAAGGAAATTTCCACATTGTTCTGTAACACTACAACACATTACACTGGTTGGTGGTCGGTGGCCATTATCAGATACTGTCGCTCTGTTCCCATTCTCTTCACTAGTAATGTTCTGGCTCGGTATACTATCTATCTCTGCTGGTGGCGGTGGTGTCTGATGGTACACCCCCAGTCCCAGTCATCTGACCTTGACAAAATAATGGCTGGACAGCCACTTGTCTTCTGCTTTCCTTTATTTCAGTTCTTGCTATCAGATTTTTACAAAATAAACTTGGCAGTATGAGTCACAGTGTGAAATATATACAGACAATAAATAGGTGCACAGTAGGGATGCATATATAAGTATTCAGTAAGTTGAATAGTAACTACCATATGTCCTTATGTTTTTTCCTCCAACAGAAAGTGGAAGTCCGGAGTCTCGGGTGAATGCAGTTCATTTTTTAGTTTACAAACTTCCGGAGAAAAATCAAGAAATGTTACATCTACTCTTTCAACATTTGGCAAAGTAAGCATCATCTAATCTTCCATTTTGTATTCGTGCTTCTGCTCTTTTTCATGTTTGGTGCATTTACACTGGTTAGACCTGCAGATCTTAAACAACCATTGATGGGCTATGTAAGTTGATTGGCGGTTGTCTAATAGCCTTTTTAGGCACGTCGACTGCACCTCCATCCTCACAGAACAGTAATATGACTGTTCTGTGCAAAAATATAATTTTTCTTGACATCACACCTGTTTACACAGCATGATATGCTGCTAAAATGGATAATTTTTAAGCAAGCCTAAAAATAATTTCATCATATGAACAAGTGTCTTTCTTGCGTGTTGGGTGATTGGCAGCAGTTTGCATTTCCCAATTATTCATTTCAGCGTTCCTAGCATGCTCATTTCCTTTTATCGGCGTGTGTGGATTTTCTCTAGCTTTTCTGCACTGATTATGTAAATTAGGTTTTTCTTTGCATTTTCCATGTGTTTTTATTGCATTTTATGCTGCAATTTTTGTCTTTGTTATGGTATGTCATGTTTAAATAAAAAAAAAGCTTAGTTTTTTTTTTATTCAACTTTTTATTTAAAAATTTTTATTTAATAGCAATAGAACAAGTACAGTAAAAAGAAAATGCCAAAATACGTCATAGTATTTGGCTTTGATAACACTTTGCTTTGTGGATTACATGCGTTTTTTTTCTTTCATTCGCACTTTGCTGGACTGTAAGACACTATATTTTCAATCAGCGAAAATACGCAGCATTAAAAGGCGCATCGTGGCAACTTCACCTAAAAATGCCTAGAAAGATGCAGAAAGTGTGTAAATACTACTTAGAATTATGGCATGTAAGACAGAAGTCTGCCTCCATTTTACACTGAATTCTCCCATTTTTTCGTTAGTAAATCTCCCGTTGTGCACACAAAGTAAAGTGCTTTCTACGACCCATGTCTACGCATTTTAATAACTTTATCTGTCAAAGTCAGCCCACATTCCTGTATTCAAAAATTGTACATGGCATTGGACAACCCTGCCAAACCAGGATTTTTCACTCTGACCTATTCTTTTGAGAACAAAAAGTGAATATTAATGCATATCTTTACATAATGTGAACACAAATGGTGCTTATTTTAGGTCTGTTAGCTATGTGGCCTCTTTTAACATAAGTATTTAGAAATAGGGTTTACATACAGATGCAGAATGAATTTTACTGACTGTGTTTAACTCAGTGTAATAAGATTAGCGCTGGTCAGCACCGCAGCCAATGTCCAATACTGGGAGCAGCAGTGGAGACTCTGAAAGGAGACAAACCCCTTTAAAATCCTGACACATTGAATGAAAGTCAATTGAACCCGTTGGGACTGCATAACTGGTGATCATGGTAGACCTCCAGCTCTTCCCCAGGGAAAAGATTGTTGGGCTGTTGAAACTTCATTGTTAGAACCTATTGTTTTTAGGGGATATAAGTCCCTGCCTGATACTTACAGTGCCTTGCGAAAGTTTGGCTCCCTTGAATTTTTCAACCTTTTCCCAAATTTCAGGCTTCAAACATAAAGATAAAAATGTTAATGATATGGTGAAGAATCAACAACAACAAGTGGGACACAATTGTAAAGTTGAACGAAATTTATTGCTTATTTTAAACTTTTTAAAAAATAAATAACTGAAAATTGGGGTGTGCAATATTATTCGTCCCCTTTACTTTCAGTGCAGCAAACTCACTCCAGAAGTTCATTGAGGATCTTTGAATGATCCAATGCTGTCCTAAATGACTGATGATGATAAATATAAGCCACCTGTGTGTAATCAGTTTCCGTGTAAATGCACCTGCTCTGTGATAGTCTAAGGCTATGTGCCCACGTTGCGTTCTGTCCCTGCAGAAATTTCTGCAGCGATTTGAACAGCACACGTGCGCTTCAAATCGCTGCACAAACAGTCCGTAATGGAAAGCCGGTTTCATGCGCTCTGGATGCATCCACTCCCATAGACAGAGCGGGACCTGCATCCAAAGCGCATGAAAGAAGTGACAAGTTGCTCTTTAGAACGGCAGTAGCCGAAGCGCTGCTTTCTAATACGCCACGTGGGCATGGATTAGGCACTGGGGACGCAGGATGCATGCAGTTACGCTGCGGTGCAGAACGCAGCGTAACTGCATGAACAAGGCTATGTGCCCACGTAGCGTAAAGTGTTCTGTTTAAAGCGCACATGGCATCATGAAGATCAAGGAACACAACAGGCAGTCCGTGATACTGTTGTGGAAAAGTTTAAAGCCGGATTTGTTTACAAAAAGAATTCCAAAACTTTAAACATCATAAGGAGCACTGTGCAAGCGATCATATTGAAATGGAAGGAGTATCATATCATATCACTGCAAATCTACCAAGACCCGGCCGTCCATCCAAACTTTCATTTCAAACAAGGAGAAGACTGATCAGAGATGCAGCCAAGAGGCCTGTGATCACTCTGGATGCAGAGATCTACAGCTGAGGTCCATAGGACAACAATCAGTCGTACATTGCACAAATCTGGCCTTTATGCAAGAGTGGCAAGGAGAAAGCCATTTCTCAAAGATTTCCATACAAAGTGTTGTTTTAAAGTTTGCAACAAGCCACCTGGGAGACACACCAAACATGTGGAAGAAGGTGCTCTGGTCAGATGAAACCAAAATCGAACTATTTGGGCACAATGCCAAACGATATGTTTGGCATAAAAGCAACACAGCTCATCACCCTGAACACACCATCCCCACTGTCAAACGTGGTGGCAGCATCATGGTTTGGGCCTGCTTTTCATCATCAGGGACAGGGAAAATGATTAAAATTGATGGGAAGATGGATGGAGCCAAATACAGGACCATTCTTGAAGAAAACCTGTTGGAGTCTGCAAAAGACCTGAGACTGGGACGGAGATTTGTCTTCCAACAAGACGATGATCCCAAACATAAAGCATATCCAGGTGTTAGAATGGCCAAGTCAAATTTTATCTTTGAAGCCTGAAATGTGGGAAAAGGTTGAAAAATTCAAGGGAACCGAATACTTTCTCAAGGCACTGTATTTCCTTGCGCTTCATTGAAACCACATGAATGCTCAGCCAATCACTTGTGTATGGGGACGTCGGGGGAGATGGCTGTCTGACAAACAAACATTTGGCCAATAGTTACCTCGTGTATGGCCAGCTTTCCTGCCCGGTGTTCCCGCAAATGCATCTAATTGCTGAAGGAGGAAACTTTGAAAGCTGTTTACTGTTAAGGGTCGAAAGTGCCCTTTTAAGAGGATAATGCACCCTTAAACTGTATTTTAATATGAGACAAGTTTTACACGTGCTTTATTTAATTTTATAGTAGACATTAATTTTCTTGCTATACTTGTTAGTGTTGCCAGGTTTCCTATGATGTTTAAGAAGTAGCATCAGATACTTAAGGGGGTTGTCCAGATGACTGCAGAATGACTGCAGACTTGTGAATCCTCACAGTGCACAATCTGCACTGTGAGGATTCTCCTGTGCCTTCGCCGGGAATGGTGGACATGTGACTACAAGTATGCAATGTGCAACCTACGCTCAATGTATTTGAAGTTAGTGAAGCTGGAGACACTCTAGTTAGAATGTGGCTGGAAGTAGGCATATCTCATACTTCCGGTCACATGACCATCTGCTCTTGGCGCTGAGACCGGAGTATTTTGCGGACTGTGAGGATTCACAAGTCTGCAGTCATTCTTGTAGCCTAAGTTCAGACAAACCCTTTACATATTCATGAAACTAGAAATCTCACCTTGTTAATCTGTTTTAGAATGTATTGCCAAAAATACAGACATAATCCTTTGTATTATTATCCCTGTTTGGATTTTCTCCAGTGTTTCCCAAAATGCCAAGAAGAATTTGATGACTGTAGCTAATTTGGGTGTGGTGTTTGGTCCAACATTGATGAGGCCTCAAGAAGAAACAGTAGCAGCCATCATGGATCTGAAGTTTCAGAACATTGTTGTTGAAATACTTATTGAAAACCATGAAAAGGTATGTTGATCTCAAATGTGACCTGAATACACACGCTTATATTTTAGAGGTGAGCAGGGCACTTGGTGTCACATCTACTGATGCTTGGAGGGATGTATCTGCATTGAGGAGGTATTGTGTACCTTGCCGCTTTAAGGGAACCAGCCACGTCATTCATGCTGCCCAAACTGCAAGCAGCAGAAATCAAATCCTAGTTGCATGATTGCAGGCAGGTATAACCCTCTCCAAAACACTCCAGCGTGTCAGGGAAAGCCTAATTAGAAGCTCTGGCCAGGGACCATAGCCAGAAACAAGTATAGTTATCATCGCCGCCCAGGCTGTCATCTCCCAGCGCCGCTCTCACTATGGGAGAGACTTGCCAGTCACCTACAGCTGTGTGGGAGAAGCCGGCCAGATACAGTGCAGGACTAGTCTCATCTTTCCCTGCTTCATAAATGGTCTCAGACCTGTCACATGCAGTTCTGCAGCCAATTTCTCTGCAACTCTTTGTGTTGAAATAAAAATCTAGAAATGATTTTGCCCAGAGCACGTGATTTCCCGTTAATGGGATTTTCCATTGTAACAAAGAAAATGCATAATGAATCTACCGCTGTTTGTTTTCAAATGTGTTGGGTTGCCCAATATCAAGTAAGTTTGAGAAATCTAAATATTGCAAATGAGGAGCTTTTACCCGAATTCAGTTGAGACGCTACTACTAAAGCCTAACTAAGGCTAATCCGCTTGACTGGCAGTGTGAGTCTGCGTGTCCATCTCTCCATTATATTGGTATCTGTAGTTCTCCTCCAGTTAGGCAGGGAACATTTTATGATTTGCCCTTTTTATCCTCAGAAATATTCTATTTGTTTGTATGTTTGAAAACAATCTGTTCAAAAAGTTTAGCCTTTTTTTTGGTCCCATCTTCCTTTTTCAAGAGCGCTCTGCTCCATAATCTTCCTAATTGCTTAGGGCAGGTGCCCCTGATTGACAGCCTATTCTGGTTAACATAGGAATAACTTCATGTGCTGCCCCCAGGAAGTGGCCAGGTGTCTTTTGTTTTAAGACTTCTTTCAGACATCATTGTTTCCTCGTACATGGATGTTTGACATTTTCACGTATAGAACATGTACCCATTATAGCCTATGGCAGTGTTAGCAACTAATTCTCCCAAAGGGCCACATGAGCCCGTAACTGTTGGGGAGGGCCAAACCAATAGGTTGGAATTACTTCTGCTCAATATTAACATTATTATAATTATTTGATATTCATATTATATTTCTTTTTTTTATTGCGCAGAATTAAGTATGCTGACATCCACCTACCGTATTTTTCGCTTTATAAGACGCACCCGCTCATATAATATGCACAGCTGCTGTCCATCAGCCGCGTGGTGCTGAAACCGCACCGTGGCGATGGGCTGGGGCAGCGGGGCATATTATATCTGCCTGCGTCCTCCTTTAATCGCACATGATCCCCCCTGTGTTAGATATGGCCCCCGTGCTGCTGCCCATAGTAAAATAAAAAAAGCTTTACTTACTGATCTCCCATCTCCTGCTGCTGCTGTCTGTGATAAGGCACGCAGAGATGATATCACTCTGCCGTGCCGATCACATGACCGGCAGCAAGAACCAGGAAGTAAGGAAGCCGGAGCTCAACTGCGAGGAGGGACAGCGCTGAGAAGGTAAGGAAAGAGTGTTTTATTTTATTATGGGCAGCAGCATGGGGGCGATATCTAACGCAGGGGAGATGGGCCATCTATAGGGGCCAAGGACAGCACACGTGGGGGGCATATCTAACACAGGGGAGATGTGCCATCTATAGTGGCCATGGGCAGCACACATGGGGGCCATATCTAACACAGAGGAGGTGTGCCATCTATAGATCTATAGGGGCCATGGGCAGCACACATGGGGGCCATATCAAACACAGGGGAGGTGTACCATCTATAGGGGCCATGGGCAGAACACATGGGGGCCATATCAAACACAGGGGAGGTGTACCATCTATAGGGGCCATGAGCAGCACAGGGGGACGTGTCCCAGCACAAGGGGGCTATATTCAATATAAGGTGGCCATATCCAGATTAAGGGGGCCTAATTTTAGGATGGGGGGCTATGAGGGACATATCCCCTATATGATTTGTTAGACGGACACTGGCATTCTAAGATGGACCCCATTTAACATTAAAAAAAAAATCTCTTTTCCTTCACCAAATTTGGGGGTGCGTCTTATAATCAGGTGCGTCTTATAAAGCGAAAAATACGGTATGTACAATGAGCCCCCACATGGCCTCCTAAATACATGCAAACATCCCATACACATATGAAATAAACCCCATCACATACTCGCCTCGCTCCCATTTCCCTGGTGCTCTGCTCTTGTCTCCAGTGCACGGACTCTGCACAGCACACAGGATGATGTGATGCCATCGTGTCTGCTGTCCAACATGCTGATTGGGGGAAGACTGAGCCAGAGTCACTGTCCTTCACCAATGTATGCATCGCTAGCTGCATCCTGAAGATGCAGATAGAGGCGATATCGTGAAGCAGGTGCAGGCAACGAGAGAGGGAATGGTGCAGCCCATGGACTGAGACAGCAGAAGGGCTGAGAACAGTGGACTGGACTGGAACAGCCAGAGGGCCACAATTAGCCCTGCCCTGGTCCACAGGGTTGTTCACATGTCTCTGTGTTTACGTAAACCGTGAGTCTGTGCAAAAATCATGTGGACATGTCTGTTTTGGTTTTTTTTTTTAATCTTCGTCAGGGCTGAATAGTACAAGTTATTGGGCTTGTGAATATGACGGGTGGCATCAGTGTACAGACTGTGGTAAACCTAACGGATAGGAGAAACTTTGCAATTGTTTTTTGCTATCAATGATAAGGTGCTGATGATTAAAGGGTTGTTCACATCCCCAAGCTCCTATCCCGATATGTAGTAGGTGTAGTAATAATATTAGCAAATACCTCCAATTAGAAATGTAGTATAGTTCTTCTGATTCACTTGTTGCTTACTTCATGTGCAGGGTATTGCAGGATCTTAGGTATCCATGGTTACAACTACTAGCAACTTACTCACTATATGTGTGGTCGTAACCATGGATACCTAAGGTCCTGCAATGCTCTGCACAATGAGGTAAGTGATATAGTGAATCAGAAGAACTATATTACATTTCTAATTGGAGGAATTTGCTAATATCAATAATATTATTATGATTATTCCTACTACATATTGGGATAGAATATTGGAGATGAGATTACCCTTTTAAGTCTGACACACTAACAAAATACTGATGAAACTTGGATCCAAAACACTGATGACACTCAGACAATTTTTTGCAATCGTGTACATACCCAGATGTCTTAGTGAGGCTTTATGTTGTGTTTTATATTCTATTTGTTCATATCAAAACTGTGAAATCTGTCTTGGCCAGATCTGGTACAAAATGTTTAAACCTCCCCACTGATATAGGATAGGTCATCAATATCAGACCTTTGATGGTGCAACATCCAGCCCCCCTGACCAATCAACAGTCCCCATTGCCAGCGGCGGCCCAAATTGATCAGATGCTGAGTTGCACAACACAGCTCCATCACCTGTGTAGTGGTCGCAGTTGGGTACTGCACATCTA
This sequence comes from Anomaloglossus baeobatrachus, assembly GCF_048569485.1. Taxonomy (NCBI): domain Eukaryota; kingdom Metazoa; phylum Chordata; class Amphibia; order Anura; family Aromobatidae; genus Anomaloglossus; species Anomaloglossus baeobatrachus. The sequence goes on along the minus strand of NC_134353.1, from coordinate 212,263,257 downwards.
CCACTGAGTGGGTCTGGAATAACCTGCTATGGCCATTATACAGTTGACAGAGCTGTGCTGTTGTGCGCTGCACCTGATCATATTCGGCCGATGCCGTATACGGGTGATAGGCGGGAGTGGCGGGTGTTGCAAACAATTATTATTGCAGCATGAGTGATGTAGACTCGAGCTTACACATACATCACCGCTGTCATTTCTGGATGTGTAGTCGACTTGCTGTACCTTTTTAATAAGTATAGGGATCTGTATTATTCAATTATCATAATTTAACATACTATCAATCTGCATTATGTTTTATTTTCTTAAGCTTATGGTATTCTTTTCTCTTACGACTGTAGTGAAGTAGTTTATAAAAACCGATAACTGTTACTTGCCAGAGGTGTACAGCGCACGACAAATTAAAAGTCAAGTGAGGTGACACTGGGATATAAGGGAGGGCTGGGAAGAAAAATATTTCATTACTGGCAATGGCCCAGGGCGAACAGACTAGACAAGGGACATATTGTTATAAGGAAAGTATGGAAAGCAATGCCTAAACTATAAGTCACAGAAGTGTGTGTGCAAGAGCATCATTTAAATGTGTTTTTATATCCGTGCAACTTCATTTGTGTACAGAAGGCTAAAAATTGAAATATCTTATACAGAAGTTTAGGCATGTAATTTATACTTTTCTGTGTTGGCTTCATAGTGAACCCTTTGCATTGAATATTGCCTGATCTGCCTTTTCTGCATGATTGTGCATATAGATGTCTGTCAATTACTTTTAGAACCGCCCACTTGACTTTTAAGCCTGTTTGGGGATTTAAAGGGAACCTGTCATCAGGATATTACAACCCTACCTAATGGCTTGTGAGTAAACAGTCTTCATTCCGTATTGCGGGAAATCTATGCCGTGCTTGTACAATTTTATTTAGATAATTTTAAAGAAATCAGGATTGAAGTTTGTCACAAGTCCAGGGGCAGGAAGCCTACTCCTAGCTCTCCTGCACATCCGCCTTCTCCCTGCCCACCACAGGCCTCTGCTGGACAGGTCACTTGCCTTCCAAGATATTTGGCAGGTCAGTATTTCGGTTTTGACAATGTCAGCGGAAACTTGTACCTGCGGAAAATCATGAGTTGTGGAGGCAGGGCTCTGAGAGTAGAGTGATCTGTCTATCATAGCCCATGGGTAGATGGGGAAAAGGAGAGAGGCTTGAGATTAAGTGCCCACCCCTGCACTTGTGAGTACCTTCACTGCTGGATTTCTCTAAGATCTCAACATTCAAATTCTACAAGCAAATTGTGGAGATAAGAAATAAAGACTCTCTACTCACATACTATTAGTTAGGTGTTATGTCACCGCCGGAGTCTGCTCCAGCGACTTCTGCTCCGATCACCAGGCGATGCCGTGTTCCTGCCGTGGATGGTGCTGGTGATGGGAGAGGAGTCGATGCCAGCGGCACCGGTGGGCGCAAGCTCCGATCATCCACTGGGCTGGGTTATCTTGGGATCTGCAGTACCGCTGGCTGACTGGGTGGCGTGTGTCTTCCAGCTGAAGTTGCCTACGTTCAGCTACAGCCAATGGGAAGACACCACACCCTTCTTATTCCCCCTCCTGCCACATGACCACTGCCAGAGATAGTTCTGATTTCCTGGCTCCTGGTCCGCCCTATTCTGTTTTGTGATTCCTGTGTGTTGACGTCTGCATGTTTGCTGACTACCCTTCTGCCTGCTGTTTTTGTACCTCGTTGCCCAATCCGGATTTGACCTCTTCTCCGTTTTCTGATTACGTCCTTGTCTGCCGATTCTGTGCCTGTTCTGCTATTCCTGGTTTGACCCTGCCTGACGACTACTCTCATCGGACTGCAGCCTTCCACAGGTAGTGATCTCCAGGGCCCTGTGTAATTCCAAATCCCTGTATAGGGGTTAAAGGGTTTCAGGGTTCTGGGGGTCCTGCTTGGTGAGTGGCTTCCCTCTAGTCTGTCCATTACATCCCCCCTGAGTCTGTTGATCCAGGCAGGCGTTTACATTAGGGTTGTAATATCCGGATTCAGACAAGGGCAAAGCACGGCAGTCACATCTAGCCCTTTAGCTGTTCCTGAATGGCCCATGGACAGCCGAAGGGCTGAAAACAGTGACCCAAAGGCGGTACCATGCAGATGCCTGGTGTCCCATTATTACCACTATCTGCATCCTCAGGATGCAGATAGATGTAAGTGTAATGGTAGGAGTGAGCCGCCGATGCCTTCTTTCTCCATTAAGCATCTGCGACTTAGACAGCCGATACAATGACATTACTACTGCTGTGCGGAGCCTCGGTGCACACAGCAAAGACTGGAGCAGAGAGACAGGAAAAGGGGAGCAAGATGAGTATTTATTTTTTTTTTCTTCAGGTGTGAATGTGTTTGAGCACATACTGTATATAGGGAGATAATGGGGGCTTTGTGTAGGACTATACCATTTTGGGAGCAATATGTGGGCCCATACTTTACATAGGGGGTGCTCATGTTGTAGGAGTGTGTGGGATCATACCATTTGGGGAGCTGTGGGGGAGTTCTTACTTTATACAGGGGAGCTCTGTGTGAAATCATACTGTATATAGGGAGATCATGGAGGCTGTGTGTGGCGTTATACCATTTGGGGAGCTGTGTGGGGTTAATACTGTATATAGGGGGAGCTATGTGAGGGGCTTATACTGTGTATGGTGGAGCTGTGTGGGGTCTCATACCATTTGGGTAACTGTATGGGATCATACTGTATCTAGAGAGATAATGGGGCTGTGTGTGGGAAAATACTGTATATAGGGTGGCTGTGTGGGGTATCATACTGTATATAAGGGGTTGTCGTATCCATCATATTGTATGGATTCCTGTGGGGGATCACACAGTGCTTAGGGGGCTGTGAGAACTATTGTACCATATGTTGGGCATTGTGAGAACAGTCATACTATGTGTAGCTGGCTGTGAGGACTGTCATGTGTGTACGTGTAATAGTCCTCATAAATGTGTGCGGGGAATAAAAAAGTTGCCTTGAAATATACTGGTATTTTTTTTGCCTATTGATTTCTTCCTTTTGTTTATTCCTTTTCATAACATTCCTGATTTTGATTGGCTACTATATAACACCGGATGGGTTTATAAACCTTTGCAGCATGTATTACCTGCTCTATCAATATTTGAATATCATACATACTATACCGACCTATGTGATAATATTGTAGTATAGTTATTCCAGTTTCCTGACATCTTACATTCTTTCCAAGTTTAAACCAGCTATGCCTTCACTTCAGTATACAAGACCAAAAAGCAGAATAATATCCCAAATAAACCGCTTAAGGGAAAGTCTCTCTTCTAAGGCCATGTGCCCACGGGACGCTCGTACCTGCGGATTTATCCGCAGGTACGGCCGCATGTTTCCCACAGCTGCCCGCCGGCAGCCGCAGCTATTTTTAGCTGCGAGTTTCCAGCGGAATAGCTGCGGACGTCCCGGCCTTTATCTCCATAGCGGAGGGCTGGGATCTCCGCAAGTAAATCCGCATGAATAATTGACATGCAGTTAGGTGCGGCTGAGGGATCTCCGCAGGAGATTCTGCCGCCGCACTTTCCGCAGCGTGGACACAGACACTCCCCATGTCCCATAGGGTAACATGGGGAGTGCCTGTACATGCTAGAACCTGCGGATTTATCTGGAAAATCCAGATAAATCCGCAAGTTTTCCGCGGCAAACTCCGCAGCAAAAATCTCCCGTGGGCACATGGCCTAAGGGTCCAATATTTTGGATATCAAAACCTTTGATAACTAACTTTTCACCAACAAAATAAAGATGCATTCTTTTGAAGCAGAACTGCTTATATGGGTTATTGATGTTTCTTTTTTGGATTTGGGGAGTTGAACACCATTGATTAATTCTTCATTCATTTCAATATGCAGAGCAGTATTTAAAGCTGTCACCTCCAGAAACACTACCTGTAGATATAGGGTTAAGCTGCAGATAAATAGCGTTTAAAGGGAATCTGTCACCAGGTTTTTTCCATTTCATCTGAGAGCAGCATAATGTAGGGGCAGAGATCCTGATTCCAGCAGAGTTTCACTTACTGGGCTGCTTTGTGTAGTTTTGATGATCTCCTGCTGATTAAACAGTGATGTTATTAGAGCACTACTTGGCCTGTTGCCAAGTAGACCAGCGTATTCCCGAGCTCTGTATAACTGCTAGATCTGCAGCAGAGAAAACATTGATTTATCAAAATGACAGCAAACAACTCAGTAAGTGACATATCACTGGAATCAGGATCTCTGTGTCTACATTATGCTGATCTCATTTGGAGTATCAAAAACCTGGTGACCGATTCCCTTTCAATCCTGCTTGGTTGTGTTACTGAAGTAGTAGATGCAGGGAGAAAATAAAGTTTCATTCTTCCTGCACACGCTCAATTATAGTCATTGGGGCAGTGCGGGGGGCTCAAACTGTCACAGCACGCTACTTAGTGGGCACACTGTTATCACTCCCTGGCAAGCTACTTTCAAGGTGCTGGGGAATAACGGTGTGTTCACTGTGTAGTGTGCGGTGACTGTAACAGCTCCCTGCACTGAATATGCAAGAAAGGTTCAAGTGCAGTCTTTGGGTTTCATATAATAAAATTCATTTCTTTATTCGATCCAATTAAAAGATATGTACATGCAGGCAAGAAACAGCAGGTTAGCGTACAGTACAATCTACGCATTTCGTCGTCTTGCCTTACTCATATTCTCTAACTATGGCATCTCCAACCGGTTCCGTGCGCCTTGATTGGGATCACGCGGTACTGCAGCAGCGGAGAGCTGACAACGCCTTCTGTTATTTGAAGCTCCCTGTACAGCCCCGATGACTGGAATTGAGCAGCTGCAGACAGAATAAAACTTTTTCTCCCTGTAGCTGCTGCATCCAGGCACAATTTAAACCATTGTATTTGCTGGTAAATAACAATTCTGGAGGTGACAGAATTTATGTAAACCTAGCATTCCCAAGCAAATAAGAATACAGTGGTACCTTGCTTATCGAGAACAATCCGTTCTGGGACTTCGCTTGTTAATCAAGTTACTCGTTCAGCAGAGCAAGATTTTCCATAGGAAATCATTGCAATGCTGACAATTCGTTCCACAACTAGTTAAATGTCACATCCTGGTCCCCTATTCTATCATTCCACACATGCACAAATGCACACAAACACGTACAAGCATGCACAAACTCACACAAACACACACAAACGCACACAAGCACGCACGCACATATTATATGCTCACCTTACCTTCCGCTCCATCGCCGGTCTCCTGGGACTTGCTGTTCTCCGGTGCGGGCCGTGTATCAAGTTACCATCACGACGAGGGCGGAACTTCCTGCCAGAGCACTGACGTCCAAGGCATAGCCGCTTGCCTCTGATTGGCCAGCGCGCTGCCTTTGACAAGCGGTAACAGGAACCAGGAAGTTCTTGCTTCGTTGCTATGGATGCAGATGCCTGGAGTGGAGTGGAGCGGAGCGGCGCGGCGCACTACAGGACCCAGGAGGCCGGCAATGAAACGGAAGGTACAGATATTATATGCTCACCTTACCTTCCGTTCCACCGCCGGCCTCATGGTACTTGTAGTTCGCCGCGATGTACCCGGGAACTACAAGAACCATGAGCCCAGCGGTGGAACGGAAGGTAAGGTGAGCATAATACTGTATATGTGTGTGTGTGTGCGTGCGTGTGTGTTTGTGTGTGTTTGTGCGTACATGTGTGTGTTTGTGCAGACTGCAAGTGCGGGTCACTGCACGGTGGATGGACGGAACCGGAAGTGTGTGAGGTGAAGATTTCGCTCGTACAGCAAAGCTTTCTCGTAAAACGGGTTACAAATTTACAGAAAGCTTTGCTTGTTAAGCGAAATTCTCGTTAAGTGGGTTACTCGTTAAGCGAGGTACCACTGTAGTAGCAATGTAGAGACTGTGTTGTCATGCACTCAGTGTGGTGGAGAGGCGCTGGTTGTTCTGTGTAAACCCAAATAATATGCAAGAATAGAAAATAACCACACAATAATGTATCTTGAATTATTTGAGGGAGGCTGAGCTCAGTAGTGAAAAGCAGCTGTATGAGATTCATTGACTACTACTTAGTTTACTCGCGACTTTGACAAAGCCCCGGCACAGGTCGAAACGTCTGCTAATTTGTGGCACCTGTTCCCATACTTGGAACAATGTTATTTTGTTCCACTAAATAAACTTCTGCCATAGTACTCAAAGTATGTTGAATTTTTTTGCAATGTGTGAAATTAATGTTCATTGCCTTTGCGTTCATTTCTTAGTGGCGAGCCATGTGTCTAATATGCGGCATCTTGAGCTGAGTGACACAGACTAGGTTGCCTGGCTTCCTTATTTTAAAGGGAAGCAATCGCCAGGATTTTCATATATAAGGTAAAGCCAGTGCTATACTGCCACCATTAGGCTGCTTATCTACATACCTGTAGTGGTCAGTTCGGATGTTTAGACTTTCAAATCCAAGAAAGCAAACTTTAAAAAATCAGCAGCTTCTTGATTGGCATTTGCAACTGAGCAGATAATATATGGATGGGTATTCAGATGGATTCCCACCCCCCGCCTGTCATTCCTCCCTCTCTGTTCTCTATGATATTAAACAAACGACTCACTTTGTTGAAGGACCTGTGGTGAGGTCATACCCATGTGACCTGGTATCCAGCTTTGTTGCCTGAGGCCCCACCCCTTATGGTCACATGGGAATGACCTCACCACAGGTCCTCAAGAAAAGTGATTTGTTTGGATAATACCATAGTGAACAGAGAGGGAAGAACAACAGGCAGGGGAAGTGGGAATCCATCTGGATACCCACCCATATATTATGTGCTCAGTTGCAAATGCCAATCAAGAAGCTGCTGATTTTTTAAAGTTTGCTTTCTTGGATTTGAAAGTCTCCGCCCTGACCACTACAGGTATGTAGAGAATCAGCCTGATAGTGCCAGTATAGCACTGGCTTTAACTTATATACGAAAATCCTGGTGATTGGTTCCCTTTAAGGGTCTGGGACAGTGGCTGGCAGATGAGGCGCCCCTATCGTCAGCATAGTGTGTGTGTATATATATATATATATATATATATATATATATATATAATGTATGTATGTATGTATGTATGTGTATATATATATATATATATATATATATATATATATATATATATATATATATATATATATATATATATATATATATATATATATATAATATATGTATATGTATGTATATGTGTATATATATAATACCATAGGCTAAGTCAACATCCCACAGTCAAAGTGAAGAGGAGGCACCATAAAAGCCATTCACATAATATAAAGTAAATAAGAGTCCCAAGACTTACACATAATAATGGGGGTGGTCACCATCGCATCCCACACCAGCAAGAAAATACCCTCCTACGCGCGTTTCGCAACACGACTTGTTTGTAGCTTCTTCAGCTTCCCTGTGTATGCTGACGATAGGGGCGCCTCATCTGCCAGCCACTTGTGATTACTCCCTTGTCTAGTTCCCTTTCAGACTACTTCCTTTCCTATATGGTGGTTTTTGCCTTTGCTCCTCATCAGCATGTGGGTTTTCACCTTTGTTTCTCATTAGCACCATTATATAAATTGCAATAAATTGAACTTTTTAATATTTATACTCAATAAAGAATTGATGTTTTATATATTCGGCCTTTGAATACTCCGTTTTCTTGTTTCTTCTGAGCCTTATGGAGTGGCATAAATATTGATACGAGATGTGCTTCTGTTCAATCATTTTGTGTCCTTTTTAATCTAGTCTATGGAACAAATGTGTAAATTTTCCAGAAATTGTAAGGAACGGTCCCTGTACACATTAAACTAAAGTTGTGTGAACATGCCAATGTCCCGGGGATCAGGCCACAGTCTGATGTATGCGGGCGCCTCTCAACTCTCCCCAAAAAAATGATGGCAGGGTAAATAAGCAGTCTATATTCTTAGAAACTAGTTGACAGGCTGAAAACATGTTCATTTTAGAAGTGGGAGCTGGAGTTTGAGGCTGTCCTGGCTGAATACTACACATAAGAGGGCAGTGTGGCTCCACGAGGAAGCCAGCGCTTTCCTAGCCGAGGAGCAGACATTTGCAGCTAAGAAAATAACAGCTTAGCAGGCAGATTCTTTGAACTCAGGTGATAAATATTTTGAATGTATGGTTTCTTAGCAGTGAGACACAACAGGATATGCGCGCTTACGTGTGAAGTTTTCTATTACATAAAGAGCGATCATTTGCATTAACAGAACATATAATCGCCTAGATATCCGAATGTTTAATTTCTGCACTTTTGAATCTTCAAACTTTTGAACTATTTTACTGCTTTTATTTCTCTGTCCTTTACTGCACATGAAGTATATTTCATTCATAGATGCACACCATCAATTAAATATGGCTTATTTTTTCATTAAGGGATTTAAAAAGAAATAAAAAAAATATTTTTTCTGCCCTAACCCATACAAACTATATAAAGAACTAGTCTACTTTAACAAAACTTTGAATTTGTATTGGCTTCCTTCTTTTTCTTTCTCCTGTGTTTTTTTTTTTTTTTCTATTTCAGATTTGCGTTTTGTTAAAAGGGTATAATACATGTATCAATTAACCTATTTTTGAATTGGGCAAGAGGATTGACAGATCTTTATGAATAATAACACTGATTCCAGCAATGTAACTTACTGGACTGCTTGTTGGAGTTTTGATAAAATCACTATTTTATATGCTGCAGATGTACCACTTCTCTGAATGTTGAGCACTATATAACGCCATATAAAGAAAAAGTGATCCTGCACTACCCAGGTTTACCTTCACAATTTCGATGACAGTAGAAAAGCAGCTCCAAAACCTTTAAACAGCACGAACAAGGGGGTGCACACTCTCAATAACGCAAATGTCCAGAGAATTATCCACGAAGAAGGAAAGAATGGCTCAACTTCAAAGTCTATTAAAATAGATCTGTTGTTCCAAAAAAGTGTGCATAAAATAGGCAGTGACGAAGCAGGGTGCGAGCTCCTCCAGGACACCTGACTTTACCACTGCCTATTTTATGCACACATTTTTGGAACAATCGTAGCGATGTGTGCTGCCTCAGGAACGACAAACAACCTGCGTCCCAAAAGAGCAACGATATTTGGGAAAGGAACGATGTGTCAACCATCAACGATTTTGTGCCAATTTTTGCATCGTTAGCTGTCGCTCGTAGGTGTCACACGCAACAACGTCGCTAACGACACCGGATGTGCGTCACGAATTCTGTGACCCCAGCGATATCTCGTTAGCGATGTCGTTGCATGTAACGGGGCCTTTAGGGTTCCATGTAATTTTTACATATCCTAAGCATTATTGCAACTCTTTATCCTGGTGAAATGGATTTATGAAGTATCTGATCTGGATGAGCTGGTCTTAGGGGCACTTTGCACACTACGACATCGCAAGCTGATGCTTGCAATGCCGAGCGCGATAGTACCCGCCCCCGTCGCAGCAGCGATATCTTGTGATTGCTGACGTAGCGAACATTATCGGTACGGCAGCATCACATGCACTCACCTGCCCTGCGACGTCGCTCTGGCCAGCGAACCGCCTACTTACTAAGGGGGCGGGTCGTGCGGCGTCACAGCAATGTCACACGGCAGGCGGCCATTAGAAGCGAAGGGGCGGAGATGAACGGGACTAAAAAACATCCCGCCCACCTCCATCCTTCCCCATAGCGGGCATGAGCCGCAGTGACGCAGGTAGGAGATGTTCCTCGCTCCTGCGGCTTCTCTCACAGCGATGTGTGCTACCGCAGGAACGAGGAACAACATCGTACCGTTGCTGCAGCTACATTATAGAAATGTCGGACATTACACCGATGATACGATTATGACGCTTTTGCGCTCGTTAATCGTATCATAAAGAATTTACACACTACGATATTGACAGCGACGCCGGATGTGCGTCACTTTCGATTTGACCCCACCGACATCGCACCTGCGATATCGTAGTGTGCAAAGTACCCCTTAGGCATGGTCTTGTGGCATTGGTGCAGAAATTTCGTTTGTATTGCCATGGTACCAGAGATTTAAGTGAGCTAGTGTAGGAGACTTGAATGTAGCTTAGCATTAGACCTGGAATAGTGGAGACTTGGATGTACTGTAGTAGAACTGAACAGCTGAACTGGATCAGAGATGACCAGACAGGAATGACAACTACATGAATACTCAGGCACCAGACAGGATTTAATGAAACGTCAGCATGT